>NW_007248696.1:158914-222390 GCF_000164805.1 Carlito syrichta
CAATCCACTCACCTCAGCCTCCCAAAGGCGTGGGATTACAGGCTGAGCCACCGAGCCCAGCTGACAATTTTTTAGAAACAATTCAGAGATACTTACTTGTAATTTCATAAATAATATTTTTTCAAATTATTGACTTGCCATTTTTTCTGTTCCAAATTTTCTCCTACATTTATCATGAGAAACATTTATAAAGGTTAATTTGAAAACTAGAAATTATGGCAAGTCTTCTATGTTTTACAATCAATAAGTGTGTGACAAAGTTATATCTTAGAAAAAATTACCAAATATATTTAAACAAAACATCAACAATTTTCCATTCTTATTTATGAGGAATGATGTAATACAGGAGGTTTTTAAACAAAATTCATAAGTGTCTGGGCATTCTTCCAGTACATGTACTGTGCTTATAAGTAGCAATTTTAAAAATATATGTTATATATTTAAAAAAACTCCTAATGTCTATTTTAACATGGGTAAATGTCATACAATTTTATTTTTATTTCTGCTTCAGACAAAGAGAATAGTAACACCATTAGGTTGGATGTACAAATGAAATATGACTACACATACATAATGTATAACATGTTAATATTCACAATGAATGTGAACTACCACTATTTTTTAAAGTTGAAATATCTGTTCTCTAGTATATTGCATGAGAAAGAATACATAAATCAATAATTTCAGAAGATAAACTTTTTTTAAATATTTAAACTTAAAAATATTTGTGTTTTGGTTGTTAAAATAACTATTCAAAAACAAAAAGCTTATTTACATTAAAAAGTGCATTTTTAAAAAATACAACTTTTCTACTGCTTAAGTATTATTAAGGAAGTGAAGTACAATATTCTTACATAAAGAAAGAGAAATCAACATGAAATATAGCATTAGTTAAGTTTACAACTCCCAAACCAGCAAGATAAGTTTTATTTTCCTGAGTCTTAGAATCAGTATTATTACCAAGAGCACTTAATAAATCACAAGGTGTATAAAATTAATGACTCATAAAAAGACTTAAATCCTCAACTCATTTAAAAAATCTGCCATTATCATGAAAAATGCAAGAATAGTAGGTAACTTAGACATGAAGAAGACCTTGTTGAATTACTTATTGACAAACAGAAGTTAACAAAGTACTTGACTCATATTGGGATGAATGTAAATAAGCAGAATGCATAACTTGCATTCCAGAAGAAATTAGAAATTCTGCTTACTCCACTGAGTTGTATTTTAAGCCCAAGGATAATGGAATGATTTATTAAAATTGAACCCGGTGAAGGAGACATGAAACAGCTAGAGATTTAAAAAGTTGATATACCGATGAGATACTAATATGATCCATATTGTTACTGACCCAATGGTAGCATCTACTAATTTTCCTCTAAAATAATAATACCTAATTAGAAAAAGACAAAAATCTCACAATCTCAAAAACTAGGATGTAATAAGAACATAATACCAAAATATATGAAGTGCTAAAATTTACAGGGCACTTAACCTATATTTTTAAAAACATACTCAGGCTTTACTTCATGTAAATAAGACCACTGAGAAAACAGAAAAAATCTCTACCATGCTCTCCCTTCTTGTTTGTCTCTGACTCAAAGACAAAGACTGCAATCACTCTCTCCTTATAGCAATCACCAAACAACACAAATAAATAAAAAACAAAAGCAAACAAGCAAAAAAACTGAGTCAGACAGAAGTCAGTTCCACAAATATTATATTTGAGTTTGTGAAAAGTATCATTTTTCTCAACCTCTATTTTTCTGTCTTTTAATGCATAGCATCTAATAAAGAAAATTATATTCTGGATACTAAGTTCCATATACTAGGTAGAAATTAATATTAAAATTAGTAAAAATTGTTTTAATTTTTTACCCCAGTAGTGTCATACCTGATTACACAACCATATCACCTTGTGTGTCAGATGCCCCTATAATTAGATGCACAGTCAAATCAGAATCTTACAGGATATGTCTTGTTATTTTTTTTCTTTCTCTTTTGTTTGTTTATTTGTTCATTCCTTCTTCTGTTTTTCTTTCTGTCTTTCTTTTTTAAAATGTCAGGAATTCTTATGTCCAAGAAAGTTTGGAAATCTCTGTTCAAACTTCCCACTGTGTTTAATATTCTGCATTCATGAAACATTCTGGAAGATCTTGGATTCTGATCTCTTTACTACACTTGATTACTATACTCTATTACTAACAAACATATACTTAAATTTCCTACAAATATCAAAATACTGCTATCAAAATAAAAATAAAAACAAAACAAACAATCTAGTTCCTTGGCTTATGGACATTTTATTTCATGTTTGTTTTGTTTTGTTTTGTTTTTTTAATTTGGGAAAATTTTAGCAACCTTTTCCCATTCTTTTTACTGAGGCAGAAATTTTGGATAATCCTATCCTCAATTTAAAAGAGTTCTAGTCATTCTCTATAAGTATGATATACATCTGCCAACTCTTACATCTAGCATATTTACTTCTCCCTTAATGTATCATAGTCATGGTCTATTTTTTTTTTTTTTTTTTTTGCCTCATGTTTCCATACTTCCTCCTTTCTCTAATACCTACAACAAAACTGGATTTATCACTCTGGGATTTAACATCTTTTATATCTCCTCATAGACTTCAGAACAATTGATGAAAAAGCTAAACTCTGTAAAATATTTAAAGAAGCTTATTCTGAGCCAAATATGACTATTGCCTGGAGTATAGTCTCAAAAGATTCTGAGAATATATATCCAAGTGGTTGGGGGGTGCAGTTTGATTATATACATTTTAGGAAGACAGAAGTTACAAACAAAGATATAAGTCAGCATATATATATGGTATACATGAGTTAAGCCCAGGAAGGCAGGACATCTTAAGGTGGGAGAAAGGAATTTCAGGTTATAGGTAGATTTAAGGATTTTCTAATTGGCAGTTAGTTGAAAGGGCTTATCTTTGTCTAAAGGATTTAAATTCAGTAGAGAAAATTTATTAAGATAAGGGGACTTTTGGAAGCTAAGATTCTTGTTATGTAGATTAAACATCTAAGTAGCAGACAACAGAAAGAAAAGGTAGTGAATGCATTTTTTAAAGCCTTAAAAGGTCTCAGACTCTAAGTGAAATCTCTCCAGGATCTAGAGAACAAGGGAAGGAGATTCTCTGCAGATGCAAATTTCACCAAGACAGCTTTTCAGGACCATTCCAAATTTGTCAAAGAATATAACTTGGGGTGAAATACTTTTATTTCCTTTAGGGTCTGTTATCTACCATAGAATGCTATATCAGAGTCAGGTTGAAGTATGGCATCTTATGTCTACAGTCTCTTTTATTGATCTTATGATGTCTATTTTAATGTTAATGTCAGTCATTTGTGCTAAAACTCCAAAAGGAGAGGTGATATAACAAGGATTGTTTAATCACTTTTTTCTTCAAAACCGATAATTTAGTTTTTCAAGTTTTCTTAGGCCCAGAGGGGGTCAGTTCAGTTGATTGGAGGACTTAGAATTTTATTTTTGGTTTACAGACAATGTTCAGTTTTCTTGTTTCCTAACATGGTAAAGCAACATGAACTAGAGACCTTTTCCTCTCCTAATCAACCTTCTAAAAATTGCAAAGACAAGAGAGAATTATGGATCAGAGGAACTTACTGAAAAGGTATAAGACATATTTGGGGAATTTGAAACCTGCAGTAAACTGCTATGGGCCTTTGTATACCCTGTTAGGAGTTACAGCCTGGGTCCAACCTGTGCTAAAGGTTTTAAAAACAAAGGTGGGAAGGAAGGCTTTGAGATCTACCATTGCCTCTCCCTCCCTGCATTGCTGCAGGGGAAGAGGCAATAGTGAGGTTACTTCAGGCAACAAAAACAACCCTGCTGTGGATTTGATGAAACGGGTCTCTACAGTCAACTTCTCTACTTCCTCCTCTTCAAAATCCACCACCTCCTTGGTAGCTAGTAGATTACAAATTAAGAAAGCTGTCCCTTCCTGAAGTTGCCTATTTCTAGTAGTAAAAATTCCTGACTTAAAATATCTGGTGGTATGACAACTAATGGAGTGGTCACAGTGGGGTAAGGCTCTTCAACACTTTCCCTTAGTTTCTTTGAAGGAGCATACAGACACCTTAGTCATCCCTGAAATATTGCTTCCAAAAACCATGAAATTAGTGGTCAAAAAGTCTAGATACTGGAAGTGTAAAATGAATGTAAAAGATATAGGACATTCTGGACACAATATATTAACTTCAGGAGAAACAATGATACAGATAGATGAATAATTTTAAACAAGTGTTTTAGGTATATTTAAAAATAGAGAAAATATTGCAACATATGAGCAGAAAAGCAGAAGGAAGTAGTAACTGAAAAATATTAATTGTGAGAAATATAATTAATACATACCACAGCAGAATGATAAATAGCAGAATGAATGAGCTGTGCAACAAATTAACGATTGCAAACCATATATCGACACACTGTTTCCTATGTCTTCAAGACAGCAACATCTCAGTCAGTCTTTCTAATGTTTTGTATCTCTGATTTCCTCCATCTGTGACATCTAAAGCCAGATTTAAAGAATTATGTGAGCAGGTCAGACTGGTCTACCTACATGATCTTCCTATTTTAAGGTCAATCCCGTTTTCATCTTAATTTCATCCACAGAACTATTTATACTATATAATGTAACAATCATAGGAGCTATAACTGATCAAATTATCAGGTCCAGTCCTCTTTTAAGAAGAGGAGATGACATGAGAGCAAGCGCCATTGAAATTCACCTTAAAATTCTGCTCATCACAATCCACCCTGCAGTCCCCAGGGTTCCACATTTGTTCCTCGGACAAAATATATTTGCTTCATCTCTAGGTCTCCAAAAGGATCCTCATAGCAAGATCAGTTTGTCTTTATTTCTGCTACTATACCAAAATACCTTAGATTCGGTAATTTGTCAAAAACATCAATTTATTGGACACATTTATGGAGACTGAGACGTTCAAGATAAAGGTGCCAGCATGTTCAGTGACTGGTGAGGACCTGTTCTTCATAGATAGTATTGTCTATGAAACTTCACATAGCAGAATGGATGGACAAAAGAGATAAGGGCTCTCTGAAGGCTCTTTTAAAGTGGTATTAATTCATTTATGAGGGGAGACTCTCAGGACGTAATCACCTTCTGAAAGGTCTACCTCTTAATGCAATTACAATGGGGGTTAAGTTTCAACATGAAATTTGAGGACACACATTCAAACTATAGTACAGAAACCTATTCATCTCAAATCTATTCATCTAACCTAACCCTCGCCATCTAAGTCATCTAAAGCAAGTTTTTTTGTTTGTTTTTTTTTTTGTTGTTTTTTTGAGTTGGAGTCTCACTCTGTCGCCTAGACTGGAGTGCAGTGGCTGCTCCCGGCCACCGCAGCCTTGGCCTGCTGGGCTCCGGCGATCCTTCTGCCTCAGCCTTCCGAGTAGCTGGAACTACAGGCCGCGCTACCACGCCTGGCTGATTTTTTGATTTATTGTAGAGATGAGGTCTCGCCAAGTTGCCAGGCGGGTCTCGAACCCTCGGGCTCAGGCAATCCACTTACCTCAGCCTCCCAAAGGCGCAGGATTACAGGCTGAGCCACCGAGCCCGGCTTAAAGCAAGTTTTTATGAGACTCTTAAGTGTAATTCGTTTTGGAGCACAATTCTTCTCCTGAAAAACCAAAGATATAAATTTTTCTGGCCCAAAACTGTAACATACAATAATGGAACAAGTCTACACTTTTAGGGCCTGCTATCTATCATATGATACAGAAACTGGTCTCTGCAGTTAACTTTTCTACGTCCTCCTCTTCAACATCCACCACATCCTCGTTGGCTAGGAGAGTGCAAATTAAGAAAAATGTCCCTTCCTGAGGTTGCCTTCCTGATTTTCCAACAGTTGACATATTTTGTCCAGAGTGTCCCCTTTCTTTCACATTACTTTTATATTTCCAGTATCTTGACTTTCTGACCTCTAATTTCATGTTTTTCTGTACGCAAAGTTTCAAGGATGACCAAAATGTCTGCATCCTCCAGGTGTCTTTAAGGAGAACCAGGAGGACGTGTCCAAGAGCCCTACCACAGTGACCACTCCATTAGTTGCCATACCACCAGATGATTTAACTCAATAATTTTTTACTACTAGAATTAGAGTTATAGACAATTAGGTTAAAAAGTGAAAAAAGGGAAGATAAAAAAATTCCCAGTTTAAAACAGCTTTGAAATCAAGTTATGTTAGCTTCAAGAGGAGTTTCTTGATTAGGTTTCAAGGACAGAATAATCTTCCTCTGCTGCTCTTAGGTTCAAACTTCGAACTTTCTATTTTCCTTCTGGACTCTTGTTTTCAACCTTTGAGTGATCCTTTCATAAATAGTAGCACTTGCACTATTTCTTTTCATTTTCTTTCTTTTTGGGGGGTGCAGATTTAAGGGGTACAAGTGCAGTTTTGTTACATGGACATATTACATAATGGTGACATTCATGCTTTCAGTGTAACCATTACCCAAACAATGCACACTGTGCTCATCCCTCCCCTCCTTTTACCCGCCCATACTTCTGAGTCCCCAATATTTATTATTCCACACTCTAAGTCCATGTGTATTCATTATTTAGCTCCTACGTACAAGTGAGAACATGGAGTATTTGACTTTCTGTTTCTGAATTATTTCATTTAAGATAATGGTCTCACATTCTATTCATGTTGCTGTTAAAAACATGATTTCATTCATTTTTATAGCCGAATAGTATTCCTTTGTGTGTATACAGGTATACCATATTTTCTTCATATAGTCATTTATTCATGGATACTGAAGCTGATTAAATATCTTTTCTATTGAGAATAGTATTGTAATAAGCATATGAGTGCAGATTTTTTTTGATAAAATGATTTTTTTCCCCTTTGGGTAGACACTCAACAGTGGGATGCCTAGATGAATGGCAGCTCTACTTTTCTTCTTTGAGAAATCTCCACACTGTTTTCCAGAAAGGTTGTACTAATTTACCTTCCCACCAACAGTGTACAAGGGTTCCTCTTTCTCCACATCTCTACCAAGATCTGTAATTTATTTGTACTTTTTAACAATAGCCTTCTTTTCTTTACAAAGAAAGGGGAGACAAATAGCCATTCTGACTGGTATAAGATGATATTGTCATTGTGGTTTTAATAATTGCATTTCTCTCATGATTAGTAATGTTGAATCTTTTTTCATATGCTTATCAGCTATTTGTACGTTTTCTTTTGAAAAATATCTATTCATGTCCTTTACTCACTTTTTCATGGGTTATGTTGTTATTGTTGTGGTTTTAATGTAGTTATTTGAATTTCTTGTAGATTTGGATATCATCTTTGACAGATGCATACTTTGCAAAGATTTTTTTTTTTTCTCATTCTGCAGGTTCTCTGTTCTCTCTTGATTATTTCCTTTTCTGTGTGGAAACATTTTGGTTTAATTAAGTCTCATTTTTCCATTTTTGTTTTGTTGCTTGTGATTTTGATGTTTTAGTCTTGAATTCTATGCAGACCAATGTTCAAAATAATTTTCCCCGTTTTTCTTTCAGTGTATAGTTTTTAATTCTAGTTCTTATGTTTAAGTTTTTTATACATTTTGAGTTGATTTTTTGAACATGGTGAAAGATAGGAGTCATTGTATCTTCTGCATATAACTGTCCAATTTTTCCAGCAGCCTTAGTTAAAAAGGGTGTCTATTTCCTAGTGAGTTTTGTTGCCTTTCTCAAAGATCAGTTGGCTGTAGATAAGTGGCTTTATTTCTGGGTTCTCTATTCCATTCCATTGATTTATATGTCTATTTTTTTAAACCAGTACCATGCTATTTTCATTACTCTATCCTTGTAGGATATAATCAGGCAATATGATGTCTCTGGCTGTGGCCAACAGCCTCTTTTATCTCTGTACTCTTTATTTACCGCTCATTTCAGGCTGATTGTGTTTCTGGTGATAAAATTTTACTAAAACTTTGCAAGTTGTACAGTGGCTCACACTTCTAACCCACATTACGCAAGAGGATCCCATGAGACCAAGAGTTTCAGATCAGCCTGGGCAATATAGGACTTTGTCTAAAAAAATTTAAAAATAAAAAAACTTATCCAGGTGTAGTGGCCTGATCTTATAGTCTCCACATTAGGGGAAAATTGCTTGAGCCCAAGAGTTCAAGGCTGCAGTAGACATGATCGCACCACAGCACTCCATCCTGGGCAACAGAACAAGACCCTGAATCTCAAAAAAAGTTTAAAAAACCACATCCATTGAATCTTTTGTAGAGGATTCATTATCTATCTGGATCTTCTGCTTATGGCTGAAGGGAAAATGACATAAAACTTCTTAGAGATCCTCTGGTTTGGCGGAGAAGGTCTGTGAAGCACATTGATTTCTGTGACTGTGTACACGGACCTTGTGATCTTTCTATGTTTTCAGCAAAATTGTGCACATTTACATGTTAGCTATTCTCTGTGCCATATTTAAGCAACCAGTCAATTTTAATATCTTTCCATTTGAATAGCCTAGAATTGTCAAAAATAATCACATACCGATTCATTTTTCTTCAATACTTCTTCCCACTACGTATCTCTATTTTTCTCATATTTTACTATAGGGAATAAAATAAATTAGGCCCACCTTTAACACTTTAGTTAGAAATACGTTTCAATATTCAAATGTATCAGTTACAAATGTAACTTCCCATATAACCATAAGAAGCAATTTTATTGAACTTTTTGTCACTGCCTTCTGCCTAAACAACTGACAACATCTTTTTTTTTTTTTTTTTTTGAGTTGGAGTCTCACTCTGTCGCCCAGACTGGAGTGCAGTGGCCGCTCCCGGCCACCGCAGCCTCGACCTGCTGGGCTCCGGCGATCCTTCCGCCTCAGCCTTCCGAGTGGCCGGAATTACAGGCGCGTGCTACCACGCTCGGCTAATTTTTTTGATTTCTTGTAGAGATGAGGTCTCACCTGCCCAGGCGGGTCTCGAACCCGCGGGCTCAGGCAATCCACTCACCTCAGCCTCCCAAAGGCACGGGATTACAGGCTGAGCCACCGAGCCCGGCTGACAACATCTTTAATATATATATTCCTATTAACAGTTTGTTCAAAATAATCTGGGTTTTTCCTTTGTTTCTCAAATTTTTCCAATTCCCACTCACTGGTCCATCTAAAGCCTTAGTTACAGATGCAAAGTCTCCTTTTTCATCTAACACAATCTGAAGAGTGATATTTCTCATTACATTCACAAGTTCTAACCAGAAGTAATACAAGAGTGATGATCCTTCGGGGTCATTGTAGATTTTATTTTAGTTCCTACAAGTATTGTAATGAAGATCAACAGTCTTCTGTCTCAATCTATCATTTCTTCTCCCACACTTTATTCCAAAGCATTGTTTCTTATTATATTGCATCTATATTGCTTTTTTTGATTTAGCAATTTTATTTTTTGCTTTACGATGTGTGGTTTTACTCTCTTACACCCACCTCAATTTAACATTTTCCATGTAACCTTAAATCTGTAAATACATATGCTACAAATTCAAATATTTAATATAATCATGTTAATATCTTCCCCACATGAAAATTTCTAAATTCTTGACTATTTTTTCTTGTTCTAAATTCTGATATTAAATTTTCTATATTTTCTATTGTTTTAATGTGTAAGGCATTCTATTGGGTAACTATCTTCTCCAGGAGGTACCTGCTCCAATCTGGGCTGATTGATCTCTAGGCTTCCTTGATACAAAGATGACTTCCTTCATTGCTTACCTATTTTTTTTTCCTGGATTATATATTTTAGTTGTCTTTATTTGGTTAGAGTACTTCTACTATTGTTTTAGTGTGTCCTCTCCAAAATCAGATATTGCCAATAAGATGGCATTAAGGGGTGGGGTATTTAAGACGAGATTAGTTCATGAAGGGCTCCTCCTTCATTAGTGGGATTAAGGACCTTGTATAAGAGATTGCATGTCCTTTTGTTTACCTAATTCTTCCTGTCTTCTGCAATCTGAAGATACAGTGTTCATCCATTTTTCCCTTCGCCTTCTGCCATATAAGGCTGCAGCAATCGTGGCCTCACCAGTCACCAGATATCAGTGACTCAGTTTTAGACTTCTCAGTCTCCAGAATTGTGAGAAATAAATTTTACATAGCCATTATACTTATAAACATGCTTCAATTATATTTTATTATTTTATTTTATTTTAAAGATGTGGGGTACAATTCAGGGTTAGGTATATACATTGTCATTGAACAGGTAAAATTTGGGCCTACCTTTGGTCCCCGTTTTGTCTGGTTTGAGATTGGGTACCCTTATTGTTATGTACTCTTCCTGCCCACCCCTAGCAGTTTCAAGCTGCAGCCAGTCCCTTTCATAGATTTATTGTCAGTGTTCATGGTCTGCTATTGAGTGAGAACATATGGTACTCAGTTATTTGTTTCTGTAATACATCACTGAGTATTATGGACACTAAATTAATTCAAATTTCTACCAAGTCCATAATTTTGTTCTTCATTATGACTGCATACTATTCCATTGTGTATATGCACCAAATATTGTTTCTATCCAGTACAGTTTTGATAGGCAGCACAGTTGGTTCCATGTTTTTGCTATTGTAGGTAGTGCTGCAATAAATCTGTGTGTACAGGTATCTTTTTTGTAGAGTGATTTAAGATTCTCCAGGTATGTTCCCATGAGGGTGATAGCTGGATCATATGGAAAGTAACTTTCTAGTTCTTTTAGGAATTGCCATGCTGTTTTCCATAGAGGTTGAACTAGCTTGCATTCCTACCAACAGTGTAGAAGTGTTCCCTTTTCTCCACATTCTCATTAGCATCTGTTATTTTTTTTGCTTTATTAATAATGGACATTCTTACTGGAGTATCTCAATGTGGTTTTTATTTGCATTTCTCTGATGAGTAGTGAGACTGAGTGCTTTTTCATGTGTCTGTAGGCAGAAGGTATGTCTTCTTTTGAGAAGTGTCTACTCATGTCTATGTCCATTTTTTAATGTGGCTGTTTTGTTTGTTTGTTTGTTTTTGTTTTCAGCACATTTGAGTTCCTTATAGACCTACCCAGGATGCTAGGCCTTTGTCAGATATCGAGTTGGCAAATACATTTTCCCATTCTGTGAGCTGTCTCCCTGCTCTCTTGATGACTTTTTGCTTTGCAGAAGCTTTTCAGTTTGATGAGGTCCCCCTTGTCTATTTATCTCTTATGACCTGAGCTTTTGGGTTTTTGATAAGGAATTAGTCGACTATTCTGATTTTTGTAAGGGTGTCTCCTGCATTTTCTAAGATTTTTAAAGTTTTGGATTTTACATTTAAGTCTTTTATCTATTTGGAATTGATTTTTTTTTTTATGGTGATAGGTAGGGGTCCTGTTTCCATCTTCTGCATGTGGTCAGTCCGTTTTCCCAGCACCATTTACTGAATCAATTCTCCTCTCCCCAGTGGTGGTTGTTGGAGGCTTTGTCAAAGATGAGTTGGTTGAGAAATTGAGGTTTTGCTTCTGGAATCCCTATCCTGTTCCATTGGTCTATATGCCTGTTGTTGTGTCAATACCAGATTGCTTTGATTATTGTAACTTTACAACAAAGTTTAAAGTCTGGAAGTGTGATACCTCCTACTTTGTTTATTTTGCTAAGGATTGTTTTGACTATTTATAGTCATTTATGTTTCAACATCAATTTCTGTTACCAAATCTGAGAAGAATGATGTTGGTAATTTAATGGGTATAGTGTTGAATCTGTAGCTTTCCTTTGGTAGAATGGACATCATAGCAATGTTGATTCTTCTAATCCATAAGCATGGAATAATTTTCCATTTGTTTGTGTCATCTTTGGCTTCTTTGAGTGAGGTTTTGTAGTTTTTGTTTTAAAGATCTTCCACTTCCCTGGTTAGGAAGATGTCGAGTTATTGCTTTTTTTTTGCATGTGTGGCGATTGTGATTAGGATTGTGCTTTTTATTTGCTTATCTGCCTGTTAGTTGTTGATGTAAAAGAATGCAACTGTCATTTGCACTTTTATTTTGTATCCTTAGACTTTGTCAAAGTATTTTATCAGTGCAAGGAGGTTTTTGACAGATTCTCTTGGATTTTTGAGGTATAGGATCATATCATCATCAAAGAGGGGTAACGACTTATTTTCCTGTTTGGATACCTCTGAATTCCATCTCTTTTCTGGTCGCTCTAGCTAGGACTTCCAACATTATGCTGAATAGGAGCGATGAGAGTGGGCAGCCTTGTCTTGTTCTGGTTTCAGGGGAATGGTTCCAATTTCTGTGCATTTAGCAATATGTTGACTGTGATTTTATCGTAGAAGGTTCTTACTATTTTGAGATGTATTTCCTCTATGCCTAGGTGTTCGAGGGTTTTTCTTCAAGGAGAGATGACGAATTTTGTCAAAAGCTTTTCCTGCATCTAATGATATAATAATATGGTTTCTGATTTTATATCTGTTGATATATTTAATTACATTTATGGCCTTACAATGTTGAACAAGCCCTGTATCCTGGGGATAAATCCTGCTTGGTCATGGTGGATGATTTTTGACATGTGTTGGTGGATCCAATTTGCTAGAATCTTGAGAATTTTTTCATCTATGTGCATTGGGGATATTGGCCTATAATTCTCTTTTTTTGTTGGATCTTTACCTGGTTTGGTTATTCATGTGATGTTAGCTTCATAAAATAATTTGGGGAGAGTTTCATCTTTCTTGATTGCCTTGAATACTTTCAATAGGATTAGTATCAGCTCCCTGTGTGTTTTGTAGAATTCCACTGGAAATTCATCTGGTCCAGGGCTTATTTTTGTAGGTAGTTTTCTTATGAAAGAGTCAATTTTCTGGGTTATTGGTCTATTTACAATCTCAGTTTCTTGTTTCAACCTTGGGAGATTGTGTGATTTTAGAATTCTCCATTTCATTCAGGTAATTGACTTTGTTTCCATATAAGTGTACATAGTAATCTCTGATAATCTTTTGTGTTTCTTCAGAGTCAGTTCTGATTTGATCTTTTGCATTTCTGATTGTGTTTATTTGAACTTTTTCTCTGTTTTTCTTGGTCATTCTGGCTAGGGGTACATCAATCTTGTTTATCCTTTCAAAGAAACTGATTTTTGTTTTGTTGTTTTTTTTCTATGGTTTTTTATCTTTTTTGTCCTGTATTTGACGTTTTACTTTGGTGATCTAGATTTGTCTGCTGAAGTTAGGGTTTTAGTAATCTTGTCTTTCCAGCTCCCTTAGGTGATTTGTTAGACTGTCAACTTGTTTTTGTAGAGATAGAAATTCCTCTCTTAGTACTGATTTCATGGCAACCCAGAGGTTTTAGTAAGATATTGCCTCATTTTTATTTGTTTCCACAATCTTTTAATTTCTGTTTTGACTCAGGAATTTTTCAGCATCATGCTGTTTAATATCCAGGTCTTTGTGGGTTTGGGGGAATTCTGTTGGTGTTGATAATCATTTGTATTCCACTGTGGTCTGAGGTGTGTGGCAGTATTTCAAACTTGTGAAATTTGTTTATGCTTGATTTATGGCTGAGGATTTGGTCAATCTTGAAGTATGTTCCATGAGGTGATGAGCAGAATGTATATTCTGTGGTTGTTGAGTGGAGTGTTCTGTAGATATCTACTAAGTCAGTTTGGCCAAGTGTCAAGTTAAGGTTCCAGATCTCTTTGTTGATTTTTTGCCTTGATTATCTATCTAGGGTTGTTAGTGGGGTATTTACTTCCCTAGTTATGATAGTGTTAGAATCAACATACTCTTTCAGTTTACTTAGTAGATGCTTTATAAAAACTGGTGCTCCTGTTTTGAGTGCACACATATTTAGGATGGTTATTTATTGTTGATGGATTGAGCCTTTTTTCATTACATAGTGTCCTTTTGTATCTTTTAAAATTTTTGATAGCATAAAGATTGTTTTGCTTGATATTAAGATCACAACTCCTGTCCTCTTTTGTGATCTGCTGGCTTGAAAATTTGTTTTCCATCCTCTGCTTTGAGTCTGTGGGCATCCTTTGTGGTGAAGTGAGTTTCCTAGAGGCATCAAATTACTAGGTCATGTGTTTTTATCCAGTTGTCATGCTATGTTTTTTCAATGTTGCATTTAGTTTGTTCATGTTCAGGCTGATTATTGAAATGTGAAACTTTGTCTCTGACATATGCTCTTGTAAATTGTTTTGTTTTCTTTTAGCTTTTATGTTCATATATGTGTGTGTTTTCATTTTTGCAGGTATGCTATATCTTCCACTGTTTCTGTGTTTGTGATCTTGTGAATTATATGGTCTGTTTATTGTTGTTTATTTTTTTGTTCTATGTACAGCACCTTTTTAAGTGTCTCCTGTAGAGAGTCTCAAAGCAGCCTATTTTCTTAGTGATAGGATGGCTGGGAAGAATTTTAATTCTCTCTTGCTGATAAAGTTTATCTTATCTGGGTAAGAAATTCTTGGTTGAAATTGTTTATCTTTGGTAGCATTAAATATTGGGGTCCAATTCCTTCTGGCCTATTGTGTTTCTGCAGATACGTCTCCAAAAATTCTGATTGTCTTATCTAATAGGTAGGCAGTCTTTTTTCCCTTGCTGCCTTTAGTATTTTTTTTTCATTTATGTATTTATTTTCATTAAAGATGTGGGGCACAATACGGGGTTAGGTATACAAAAGTTGATAATGCAGTTACCCTTGTTGATGAGGTATGCCCTTCCATCTTCCACCAGTTTACCTCAACTGCCAATCCCACCCTCTCTCCCCTGGCAGTTTCTTATGACTGCCAATCCCTTTCTAATAGTATTATGATAATTGTTCAAGGTTCACTTATGAGTGACAGCATATGGTACTCTGTTCCTTGTTTCTGTGATATATCACTAAGTATGATAGACTCTAAATCCATCCAAGTTGCCATGAAGTTCATATATTTGTCCTTTTTTATGGCTGCATAATATTCCATTGTGTATATATACCTCATTTTTTTTTTACATAGTCCAGCTTCGATGGGCAGCATGGTTGGATCCATGTTTTTGTTATTGTGAATAGAGCTGCAACAAACATATGTGTGCAGGTTTCTTTTTTGTAAAATGTTGTGAGTTCCTCTGGGTATATTCCCAATAGGGGAATTGCTGGGTCATATGGAAGATGTATTTCTAGTTCTTCAGAAATTGCCACACTGGCTTCCAAAGAGGTTGTACTAGTTTGTATTCCCACCAGCAGTATAGAAGTATTCCTTTTCTCCACATCCTTGTGAGCATCTGTTGTTGTTTGTTTTATTAATGATGGCCATTCTTACTAGGGTTAGGTGGTATCTCAATGTGGTTTTGATTTGCATTTCTCTGATGATGAGTGGGGCTGAGCAGTTTTTCATGTGTCTGTTGACTGCCCGCATATATTTTTTTGAGAAGTGTCTATTCATGTCTTTTGCTCACTTTAATGGGGCTGTTTATTTTTTTCCTTTCAGCATATTTGGGTACCTGATAGAGCCTAGATGTTAGGCCTTTGTCAGATATACAGTTGACAAATATTTTTTTCCCATTCTGTGGGCTGTTTCCCTGCTCTCTTGATGATTTCTTTTGTTTTGCAGAATCTCATTAGTTTTATGAGATCCCACTTGTCTATCTTATTTCTTAAGGTATGGGCATTTGGAGTTCTAAATAGAAATTGATTACCAGTTCCAATTTCCTTAAAGATGTCTCCTGCATTTTCTAAGATTCTTATAGTTTGAGGTCTTTTATCCATTTAGAGTTAATTTGTGTATGGTGATAGGTAAGGATCCTGTTTCAATCTTCTGCCTGTGGTCAGCCAGTTTTCCCAGCACCATTTACTAAATAGGTTCTCCTCTTCCCAGTGTTTGCTATTGGATGCTTTGTCAAAGATGGATTGGTTGAGAAATTAAGGCTTTGCTTCCGGAATCTCTCTTCTGTTCCATGGGTCTATGTGTTTGTTCTTGTACCAATATGAAGCTTTTTGATTACTGTAGCCTTATAGTAAAGTTTGTAATCTGAAAGTGTGATACCTCCTGCTTTTTTTTTTTAAAGGATTGTTTTGACTTTCGTGATCATTTATGTTTCCATATGGATTTCGGTACTGTCATTTCCAGGTCTGAGAAGAATGATGTTAGTAACTTAATGGATATTGCATTGAATCTGTAGATTGCCTTTGGTAGAATGGACATTTTAACTTGCTGATTCTTCCTATCTGTGAGCATGGAGTATTTTTCCATTTGTTTGTGTCTTCTTGGATTTCTTTGAGCAGTGTTTTATAGTTCTCATTGTAAAGATCTTTCAGTTCTCTGTTTAGGAAGATGCCAAGGTATTTCTTTTCTTTTTTGTGTGTTTGACTATTGTGAATGGGATTGTGTTTTTTACTTGGGTCACTGCCTGCTTGTTGTTGATGTATAGGAAAGCAACTGTCTTTTGCAAATTTATTTTGTATCCTGAGACTGTGCTGAAGTAAAGTGCATGCAGATTCTCTTGGATTTTCAAGGTATTGGATCATATCATCAGCAAGCAAGTATAACTTGACTTCCTCTTTTCCTATTTGGATACCTCTTATTTCCTTCTCTTGTGTAATTGTGCAAGTTAGGACTTCCAATACAATGCTGAACAAGAGTGGTGAGTGTGAGCAGCCTTGTCTTTTTCCAGTTTTCAGGGGAAATATTTCCAGTTTCTGCATTTTAGCAAAATATTAACTGTGGGTTTATTGTAGATGACACTATTTTGAGGTATGTTCCTTCTATACTTAGGTGTTTGAAAGTTTTTATCAAGAAGGGATGCTGGATTTTATCAAAAACTTTTTCTGCATCTAATGATATAATCATGTGGTTCTTATTTTTACATCTGTTGATATATTTAATTACATTTATGGTCTGATAAATGTTGAGCCAGCCCTTTATCTTGGGAATGAATCCTACTTGGCCATGGTGGATGATTTTTGAGATGTGCTTTTGGATCCAATTTGCTAGAATCTTGTTGAGGGTTTTTGCATCTATGTTTTTAAGATATATTTGCCTGTAGTTCTCTTTTTTTGTTGGATCTTTACCCCTTTTGGGTATCAGTATGATGTTAGTTTTGTAAAATGATTTGTGGAGAATTCCATCTTTCTCAATTGCCTGGAATACTTTCAATAGGATTGGTATCATCTCCTACTAGTATGTTTTCTAGAATTTTGCTGGAAAGTCATTCAGTCCAGAGTTTTTTTGTAGGTAGTTTTCGTATGACAGAGTCAATTTCCTGGGGTGTTATTGGTCTATTTAGTGTCTCAATTTGTTCTTGTTTCAACCTGGGGAGGTTATGTGAAAATAGAAAGTCCTCCATTTCATTTAGGTTATCAAGTTTGCTTCCATATAGGTGTACATAGTAATCTCTGATAATCTTTTGTATTTCTTTAGGGTCATTTGTGTTTTGATCTTTTGTATTTCTGATGTGTTTATTTGGGCTTTTTCTATCTTTTTCTTGGTCATTCTGGCTAGGGGATCCATCAATCTTGTTAATTCTTTCAAAGAACCAGTTTTTTGTTTTGTTGATGATTTCTCTGATATTTTTGTCTTCTATGTCCTGCATTTGGGGCTCTTATTTTTGTGATTTGGATTCTTCAGTTAAAGTTGGGGTTTTGGTGGTCATCTCTTACCAGCTCCCCTAGGTGATTTGTTAGGCTATCCATTTGTGATCTTTCTGTTTCTTGGTGTGTACTTGTAGAGATATAAACTCCCCTCTTATAATTGCTTTCATGGCATCCCAGAAATTTTGGTAAGATGTTTCTTCATTTTCACTTGTTTCCAGGAATCTTTCAATTTCTGCTTTGATTTCAGTGTTGACTCAGTAGTTGTTCAGCATCGTGCTGTTGAGTGTCCATGTCTTTGTGGGCGTTGGGGAAATGTTGTTAGTGTTGATATTTATTTTTATTCCACTGTGGACTGAAATTGTGCGTGGTAATATTTCAATCTTATGAAATTTGTTTATGCAAGGATGTGATCAGTCTTGGAGTACATTCCATGTGGTGATGAGTAGAATGTATATTCTGTGTTTGTTGGGTGGAATAATCTGTAGGTATCTATTAAGTTCTTTTGGTAGAGTGTCAAATTTAGGTTCTGGGTCCCCCTGTTGAATTGTTGCCTTAATTATCTATCTAGGGTTTTTAGTGGGATATTCAAGTCCCCTTCCATAATAGTGTTAGAGTCAATATCTTTTTTTAGTTTACTTAGTAGTTGCTTTTTTTTTTCTTTTTGAGTTGGAGTCTCACTCTGTCACCCAGACTGGAGTGCAGTGGCCGCTCCCGGCCACTGCAGCCTCGACCTGCTGGGCTCCAGCGATCCTTCTGCATCAGCCTTCCAAGTAGCTGGAATTACAGGTGCATGCTACCATGCCCAGCTGATTTTTTTGATTTATTGTAGAGATGAGATCTCGCTGCCCAGACAGGTCTCGAACCTGCGGGCTCAGGCAGTCCACTCACTTCAGCCTCCCAAGGCATGGGGTTACAGGCTGAGCCACCAAGCCCGGCAGTAGTTGCTTTATAAATGCTGGTGCTCCTGTGTTGGGTGCATATATGTTTAGAATGTATATTTCTTGTTGGTGGATTTGACCTTTTATCATTATATAGTGTCCTTTTGCATCTTTTAAAATTTTTGATAGTTTAAAGATTGCTTTGTCCAATATTAAGATTGCAACTCCTACCTTCTTTTGTGATCCATTTGCCTGGAAACTCGTTTTCCATCCTTTAACTTTGAATCTGTGTGCATCCTTTGTAGTGAAATGAGCCTCCTGGATGCAGCAAACAATCGAGTCATGGTTTCTTATCCAGATTGTCATTCTGTGTCTTTTCTGTGGTGCATTTAGTCCATTCACATTTAGGCTGTTTATTGAAATGTGATTATTTATCGCTGTCCTGTGGTTCTTATAAAGTTTTTTTCTTTTTGTTTGCTTGTTTTCTTTTGGCTTTGGGGTTAATGTATATGTGTTTTCAAATTTTATTCTTTTATGCACACTTTGTTTAGGCAAATTACTATTTGTCTAGGGTTTGGTCTTATCATAAGATGCCTTGCAGGAGTTCTCTGGATCTCTTGTGCTTATATAGTCATCTATGGTCAGATGAGGGAATTTTTCTTGAATGATCTTATAGAATATTTATATCAAGGTGTTTTCTACTATTCTTTTTATTCCAGGTATTCCATTCACATGTAGGTTTGGCTTTCTGATAAAATTACATATCTCTTGGAGACTTACTACTTTCTTCTTAAGTTTTGTTTTGTTTTGTTTCTTTCTATATTTGTAACATATTTGGCTAATTCTATATTTTGATCTTCCAACTCTGAGATTCATTCTTCTGCTTTGTTAATTCTGCTTCCCATATTTGTCAGTTGTTTATTTATTTTTTGGATGGGGTTATTTATTTCTATTATTTATAATTATAGTTTCTTGAGCCTGTTTAGTTCAATTACACGTTTATTTAGTTTTAGCCCTCGCATTTATTAATTTTTATTCATTTTTCAATGATTCTCTTATCTCCCTAAGTACCTTCTTGGTACTGTCATTCTAGGTGAGAGCCATTTTTTGTGCCCTAGTAGCTGTTCTTCTTAGCAATGATTCTTCCTGGGACACTGATGATTACAGGCAGTTTTTCGTTTGTAGTAGTTCCCTCATCTTTCTCTTTAATTCTGTAGCTCAGTGGAAAATAGAGAAGCAGTCATTTCTTATATTTGCTCTACCTCTTGTCCTTCTTTGAACCAAGGATCTGGGTTTGTTCAATAGTGGAGTAGGCCTGGGGGTGGAGCATTGTGCTGTTTCTTTACTTTTTGAGCACTTAGTAGAGAGTTGGGGGGCTTCAAGGTTTTTTAACTTATTGGCAGGTCATAATGCTTGTTATCTGGTGAATGGGCTAGCTAGGACTCACTCTCTGTCTCTGTACAATATAACCTTATAGTGGGTATGCTTGCGTAGCTCCTGAGTCCAAGACAGGGTATAAGAGGGAAAAGAGAGAAAAAAGAGAAAGGAGTGGAAAGGGAGAACAAAAGTTAAGAAAAAACATTTTAAAAACAGAGAAAGAACAAAGAAAGAGAATTCGAAGAGAAAGTCAATCTACAAACAAAGTAACCAAATGAGAAATCAAACAAATAACCCAATACCCAACTTCTTCTAAAAAATTGATAAAGCGTTCTTAGCTTTAGTATGTCTCTTTGAATGGAGAGACTCTCTCGTCTGATGGGTTCTGCAACTGCAGGACTGTTACTATAGGCTTCCTATTTGCTGTTGGAACATAAGATGCTAAAATCTTCATCCCCCTGCTGCCTGCAATTGGTAGCCATCACACACCAATGTGAGGGAATGGGGCCTTGACACAGTTTCTCTCAAGATCTCACCTCTTTCGTCCTCTCCCAACTTTGTCACAACTCCCATAGCATCCAGTTCATGACAAAGGAATTGTACCTCCTGTCTCTGCTCTGCCCTCCCAATCTTTTTCATTTTTTGCTGGGCGGGGGTGGGGAGATGGGGGGGGAGTCAGCTAGGCATTCACCAGCCTCCTTCTCAGGCAGTTCTGCTGTCTGTGTCAATTGCCCAGGAGTAGGTTCAGAGTGGAGAGTGTATCATCTGGGGCTCTGCATCTGCTGTTAACCACCAGGGCTTGTGCACTGGGGGCAATGTTCTCTGAGGTCACAAATGCAACATAAAGATAGCACCTGGTCCCAAGATACAGTTCTGCTGTTTCACAGAGACTGCTCTGGGGCACCTCTCTGCCCAGGTGTCAGTCTGGTCCGTTTCTCTGCCAGCTACTGTTTCTGTCACCAGTGGGGTTAATGTCTCTCCTTCTCCAGCAATTACCACAATTTCCGGATCATGGGACCTGGTGACAAGGATCTGGAGGTCAGTCCAGGCTCAGGGTGGTTTCTCCCCACTGTTTCTTCAGAAATCTGCCTCAGGTTTCTACACTGCACTCCCTCCATGGCTCTCACTGTCAGCATTCAGCTCATTGCTATGGTGTTGGGATTGTCAATCACTCCAGCCATTCTTCCCGGTAATACTGATTTTAGAAAATGGTGCTCAGCTTTTGCACTCTGGAAAGTGTAAGGGTCCAAGAGGAGGAGCTGTGGCATCAGTGGCTTCACCAGGAGGACCCTGGCCACTTACTCATGAGTCCCCACTCAGTCAGCCTCTCACATTCCCACTTACACACAGAAACACACGCAGAATTTTCCATACAATCATTCACACACAGAGAGACTCACAAAGTCTGACTGTTTTTGCTGCCATCTTCCTGGAAATTCCCAGTTATATTTTCAAAATTGTTATCATTTTTTCAGGTATACAAATTTAATAAAAGTCATTACCCCACAAAAATTTAGAAGTTTTATGCTGTTGTCTTCTAATGTCTTGTTACTATAAAGCAATCTGATTTCATCTGATCTTTGTTTTTATTGTATTTGGCCTATCTGTTTCACTTCTTTATCTCTGATATGATTATCTTTTGGTGAGTTTTGTTATTTTGTATTGTGTTGAGCATGCAATAAAACCACTGCACTCCAGTCTGGGTGACAGAGCGAGACTCCAACTAAAAACAAAACAAAAAACAAAAAAAAAACTTCTAATTTTTAATTATCTCTGCTGAAGAAAGTTTTAAGTTGGGCTAAGTAAAGTTGACATTCAAAAAAATCTTAATAGAGCACTTAGTAGTATACTTCTTAATGCAAGCACTGGATAATTAGATGAGGGCAAATGAGCAGATTTATAAAATAAAAATCTAGAAATTAAAAATGCCTAGCAAATCTCAAATATAGGGACACTATTTAAGGATTCACTTATAGGAGCAAGATTTCAATTTAAAAAAAAGTCACATCTTAACTCAGAATGCAGAGCAAAAAAACATTGCGTTTAATAGAGAAAAAATTAATAGATCTTCCTGGTGAATTCCTTTAGTTTCTGAAAAAAATATATCTGTGGAAATAAATGGATGAAATTTATAAAGATTGGAGAGATGTAATAAAAATAATTGGAGTGATTTTACTAGGATATATTAGGAGATCTAAATATATTACTGGGCTAAAAATTAGCAAAGGAGATAAGAGATACTTTGAGCTGAGCTAAGAAAAGCAAGAGAAAAGAGCAATTTCTTAGGTATATTGCAATGAATAACAATTAGGTTAAATGAAATTGAGTAAAATATTAATATAAATATTAATTTTTGATACAACAACTATTGGGATTTGTAACCATTAAGCATTGCATAAAGTTTATATATATATATAAATTATATTATTCTTATATATATGAATTTCCTTTTTATCCTTCCTTTCTATGTAACAAATATATTAGCTCAATAACCAGATACAGTACTTGTGAAGTACAGTAGATATCTGCCTCAATTTCCACACTTGAGCACAATATTGGATATTCCTTCAGGACACAGGTGTTTCATTAATTACATCAATATGTGTTAAGTCTTATGTTTTATAAACTTTTCTGAACCCCCTATCAGGATAAGCAGAAAATGATCTTGTGCACAATGAAACAATATGCTTACACTCAGCAGTTATCATTCTGAAAGAAAGCAGGATTATATGACAGAAAATAAATATGGAGAGTTGGAAGAGAAATGGTTTTAGACCTTATAAAGTTTAGAGTGTTCAAGAAAGAACTTTCTGGATCTACAAAAAAAACCCCAAAAGACCTGAATCTTGATCTATTTATTTTCAAGTAAAACCCAATATCCAACATCTTATGAAGAGATCACAATGCTTAAATTTCACAATTAAACATCTGTCATAATGTATTTTTTGCTAGTGTTTAAATTAAATTAATTAATTAAAAATATATTTTTCTTTAGTGTAAAAACATTATTCTCAAATAGCTAGCTGATTGAAAATAAAACATTGACTGCAGAATACCTATTAAATTACAATAATTCACACATTAAAACTGAGACTTGGTTTAAGTAACTTAAACATAGTCACCTATTTAGTGCCATACAATGTGATTCAGATTCGATTTGACCCCAGAGTCATCTGTCTACCATGTCAATGTTCTAGCTACAGGAGTTCTCTTTTATTTTATTTTTATTTATCTTTTATTTTACTTTGCATTGGTATTTAGCTTGAACTTGACACTGGTTCCTGTGTCTTTTGAAAACAAAAATGACAAAAGAAATTGTAGATAATCCTTATAAAATCATATTTGTTTTAGTTGGGGTGTCACTCTATTGCCCAGGCTGAATTGTAGTGGCACTGCTCATGGCTCACTGCAACCTTAACCTCCCTTCTGGGTTCAAGTGATCCTTCCACTTCAGTCTCCTGAATAACTGGGACTACATAGTTGTGCCACTGCACCCAACTACCCAGCTAATTTTTTGATTTTTTTTTTTTTAATGAATTGTCACTATGTACCTAGGCTGGTCTCAAGCTCCTGGACCCAAGTGGTCCTCTCAACTTGGCTTCCTGAAATGCTGCAATTACAGCAATGAATCACTGTGTGTGTGACCAAAATCAGATTTTGAATTAAAAAGTGATATTTTTTAAAGTGATGTTAAAATGTATATACTAGTGTTTGAACTAAAATCTGAAAATAGGTAAATAAATAGGAAATTTAATTATGAGTTTTGCACAAATTTTAATTTCTAAATAATGATTCTAGAAAAAGAGAATGAACAAAATCATCTTCTTTAGAAAACATGAAGAAGAAAATTTGTTGATAGAATTGGATAGGAAATCATTGTGCCTTGGGTTAACTCATGAGAAAACAAATCTTTATGAGTCCTGCAGTTCTGTATAGGTCACATAGAAGCCAAGAGAAAACTAAAAGGACTGTTTACATTTCAGATAGAAAATCATAAAAGCAATAGCAAGTAGATACCACAAAAGAGAAAATGATTATAGGTCAAGGGCAACCTTCTATTTTTGTAAATGAATTAAGACCTTATCATCTTATCACCTTTTTGTGTAAGATTAAATCACTGGAAACTACCAATTTCTTTATTCAGTTTTGTTTTAAAGACAGACATAGATATATGAGGGGGGACCCAAAAGAAAAGTAAAAAAACAGAAACTATTTTTTTGGAGGGCAGACCCTTTGTAGTACAGGTAATACATGTATTTGATGAAAAATGTCTAGATAAGTGTTCTGGGAACCTATTGGAGCAATGCACCAGCTAGCATTGTGAGAAGTGCCTTCAAGAAGTATACGGATTTGTGGCAAACAGACGACTGATTCTTCTACCATGACAACACACAAGCCGACACTACGGCATGACCCCCATGCCTCACCTTCTCTATTTACCCGGCATTGTCCCACTGACTTTTCTTGTTTCCCTGTATGAAGAAATTCCTCAAAGGGAAATGTTTTGCTGATGTGGAAGAGTTGAAAGAAAAAAATGGCAAAAGCATTAAAAAGCATAAAAATTGACAAATTCAGACTTTTGAGCAGTGGAAAAGAATCTCTATATGTGTATTGAGCTGAATGAAGAGTACTTTGAAGGAGACTGAAGTTTAAACATGTAAGAATAAATGCATAATTTTTTGTAAATAAATTTCAGGCTTTTTTGGGTCCTCCTCTTATAGATAGATTTATAAATAGATTGATAGACTGATCAATAGTGAAATAGTTATATATATAGTATGTGATATATAATTGCTTTTATACTAATTATTTTTACTAAATGTATATATGTTATTATTAAATATAAATATTAATTGATTATAAATTATTAAACTATTATTAACACTAATGTGAACTGGCATTCGATGGTGTCAAGTTTAATATTAATTAATTAGGATCTAAACAACCCTGATAATTATAGATGTGCTGTCAAATGCACTTTTCTCCTGCTTCTGTGAGATGGATTAACAACTTATTTCAAACACACACACAATGATCCCTGAAGAAATAAGATTATTGAATTTGCACAAAATTTTTACCCAGTGAGTTTCTTTTAAAAAATACTATAGATTCTTTGAAATAAAATGTTTTTGATGAAAAATGTTTATGCTGAAGCCCTGATTGAATCTATATTATTATGTGGGCCCTGTGCAACCTATTACACGTGAAGGAAACATGGATTCTTCTAGAGTCCATTATACTTTCTCTGATAGACTGAACGTCTACAAAACTGTAGAGTTTGTAATGATGCTATAAGGAAATTGAGACAGTGGACAAAAATATCTTAAAATTGTAAAATAAAAATAAGACCAGTGAAAATGAAGTCAAATATACAAAATTCGAGTATCTATATTCCAATTATGTTTGAGTTACAGTTTGAATTAACTTAAACCATCTTTGAAAAACAAAACATATCTTTTATTATCCCAATTAGTTAATTGAGTCAAGAAGCCTTTTCTTTTTAACTATCCTGTGGTGGAAAGCAGGTACCTGTAGTTCTTATTTCTTCATAAATATCCTTGATAACCCTATCTAATCCCCAAAAGTTTCTTTCTGTGTTTTCTTAACACTTGGCAAATAAAAATATTGTCCGGTCAAGAGCCTCTTTAGATGTGGAATTTTTTTCCCCTCAACATCATAGAAAAGACTGTGAGCAAGGCCACATAACAAAGAACTGCTCTGCTTTTGAAAATTGAGAAGAATGACTAGTTATCTGAAAGCGATTTTCCTTTATTCTAATAGAAAATTGAAAATATGTGATGAAAAGGATATAACACACACACACATATATATAATATATATAAATATGAGTGAGTGAATGTAGCATCACAACACTTTTCAAATTCATCATGGAGGCATACTCACAGTTAGGTGGCCAATGCAACCCACATGACTGAGGAAACCAACAGGTCCAACAAGCACATAAAACTTTTTATATCTCAAGTTTAAAAAAATTTAAGGCATCGGTACTTAATATTTCATTTACAATCATGTTTTCTTTCATCTTTTCGCTCTTAAGGTGTCACCAAGCAGAGAACAATGTATTTCCATTATTTCTAAATCTTTATTACTATTTCCAAAACCTTAATTTTGCAACCTTTTTATTTTAAAACTTTTATATCTGTATGACTTATGTTATTAGATGTTATTTTTAATATTTAATGTTAAAAACTTTTTATTGAATTCCTTAATTTACTCCAGCCCTTGAAATTCACTTTATAGCCATCTCTCTCCTAGCAGCTCCATGTAGTGTAGCTGATTTATTCAATGAGATAGTCTAACAGCTCCTTGATTTATTCAATGTCAAAGATCTTATCACCCTAAAATTACCCAATGACATAACCATTTTGAATGTATATAAATATTAAACTATGAGATGTCCCTCTTCAAACATAGCCTTCACTTTTTAAATTTATTACATTTCTGGAATAATGTGTTTTCACTCTCAGTTCCCTCTTATCTTGCTCCTTTTTATATACAGTGTAGACCTTACTATTAGTCAGTATAAAATATAATAATAAATCTTTTAATAATAAACATAAAATCAGTAAAGATTAACTGAGTTATTATTAGTGCCAGCTGCATTTAATTTTCCTTTCCCCATCATTGTCATGGCCATGTGTCTTACTTTGACCAATAGGATATTAATAGGATGTGTCTTACTTTGACCAATAGGATATAAATTCTTCTCAATTTTCAAAAAAATCACATCCTAGCAAAACTTCCTATAGACACTGCAAATTTTTGCTTAGACTCTAGAACTTCTACTTTTTGAGAGTGAACTATTTCCTAGTGATCATTTATTAAGCCTGAGTTATAGATTTAAAAACTATTAAGAAGGGATCTGAAGATGACTCTACCCTAGAATCAAGCCCAACAAAGACTGGCCAAGACAAGCATATTAAAGTGATATGGCGTCTTAACCAACTTGCAGGTATATAATAAATGTTTTTGATTGTATGCCACTGAAAGTTAGGGTTGTTTGTTACCACCACAGAGCATATTGTAATAATGTATTTTATCCACATTTAATGGCTGAGAAAATGAACACTTAAACTGGATAAATAACTAGCAATGGTACAAAATTGTTAAACATTAAGATTTAAATCCAGAACTTAATTGTTAAGACTTTAATCTCTGTTGTGTGAACTGAATACAATCAACTTTCTGGTTGAGACCAAAAAAAAAAAAATCCTAATATAGTCATTCATATTTTTTTATTTCAACATAGTGATTCATATTTAGGCAGCTGAATATTTCAAGAAAAAGTTACCAAATTCTACAGAAAGGTTGTCCCACACCTTCATAATTTCTAACATATATAGAGTCTTCAATTTCAGATTATCTGTCCATGTGTTTCTCATTAACTCACTCTATCACTTCCCACAGAGGCTTTTCCTAATTTTTAATAGCTACCTCAGTTTTTCAAACTCATCAGTATTTCAGCATACACTTGCAATGCTTTATCCCATGTAATATCTCCTTATTATTTGTACTATGAACCACTATTTTCTTAGTAAACTTTTGTTCTAATTTGCCTTCCATGAAAGTATTTTAATCTGTTTCCTTCATTTTCAAATGTCCAGGTTTTACATAATTTTTTATTTTCATACACATGTTGTTTTGATTAGATTGTAGGCTAAACTGCTCTAAAATAGAAACACAAAATATATTGGCTTAAATAAGCTAGAAAAATGTTTATTTCAGCCGGGCTCGGTGACTCAGCCTGTAATCCTGCGCCTTTGGGAGGCTGAGATGAGTGGATTGCCTGAGCCCGCGGGTTCGAGACCCACCTGGGCAGCGAGACCTCATCTCTACAATAAATAAAAAAATCAGCCGAGCTTGGTAGCGCATGCCTGTAATTCCGGCTACTTGGAAGGGCAGAAGGATGGCCAGAGCCCAGCAGGTCGAGGCTGCGGTGGCCGGGAGCAGCCACTGCACTCCAGTCTGGGCGACTGGGTGAGACTCCAACTAAAAAAAAAAAAAAAAAAAAAAAAATGTTTATTTCTTGTAGAATGATTCAGAGGTTGTGGTGGCCAGCATGGATAGGCAGATCTTCCAAAATAATATCAGCAACCCATTTACATTTTATTTTCTTTTTTTAACATAATCATGAGTGTTTCTTACCTAATCACTCACCATTGTTTTTCATATTCATCCAGTTGTAAGGGATAAAGAGAGAATATAAAAGGTCAAGTAATCAGAGCAAAAATAAATAAAATAGAGCATAGAAAAAACTATATCAAAAACATACTGAGTTGATTACTTTTAAATAGTCTATATAGTCTTAGCTAGATTAATCAAGACAAAAAAGAAAAGCCCTAAATAAATCAGAAATAAACGTAGAGATATTAGAATAAATGCCTCAAATAAAGGATTATAGGGATTATTATGAATGCTTATACATCAAAACATTGGATAATTTGGAGGAATTCAATCAATTCTTAGAACATATAATCTACCAATATTGAATCAGAAAAAAATAGAAAGCTTGAACAGATCAATTGCAAATGAAATAGTAAAAGTAGTAAGATAGTAAAGTAGTAAAAGTAGTAAGTAAAAACTTTTCAACAAGGAAAATCCCAGAACCGGATGGCTGTGTAGCTGAATTCTACTAAACATTTAAAGAAGAATGAATACCAATTTTTTTTAAAGACTCCTTCAAAAATAGAATAGACAGAATTTTTCTAAACACATTTTATGAAATAATAATTACCTTGATACTAAACCTAGACAAAAATATCACAAGAAAACTATGAGATAATATTTCTGATAATATCTCAGATGCAAAAATTATTAATAAAATACTAACAAACTCAACAACATATTAAAATATTATACATTATAGCCAAGAATATTTCCCAGACATTCAAGTCTGGTTTAACAAACAAAATTCAATCAATGTGACACATCACATTAGCAAAATTAAAGATAAAAGCCAAGTGGTTATCTTAATTGATGCAGAAAAAGACATTTGACAAAATTCAACATAATTTTTTATGAGGTTTTCTAATGAGATTTATATATAAAAGAAAATTATCTCAACTTTATAAAGGCCATTTATGAAAAGTATATGACTAGCATCTACTCAAGGTGAACAGTTGAAAGCTTTACCTCTAAGATTCATCAAAAGGCAAGGATGCCTATTCTCTCCAATTACATTCAAAGTGAAAATACTAACAAAAACAATCAGACAAGAAAAAAAGCATACAAGTTATAAAAGAAGAAACAATACTATCCCTATATACAGATGACCTTATTCTATATATAGAAAATTCCAAAGAATTCACACACACACCAAAAAGCTATAAGAATGAATAAATACATTCAGAAAAGTTGCATATGCAAGGTTAGCATAAAGTTAATGGTTGCATTTCTGTATATCAATTTTAGCATACATGAAAGATAAATTAAGAAAACAATCCCATTTATTATAACATCAAAAAGGATAAAATACACAGACATTAACTAAACCAAAGAAGTGAAAGAGTTATATGCTGAAAACTATAAAGCATGAACAAAAAAAAATAAAAATAAAAATAAATTGTCCATTCCTTTTATAAAGCTCTGACCTTGGCACACTGCTCTTTGAGTTATTGCCAGGCCACACTTCTCCTTAAGCTCTGGTCTCCTCCCCAATTTGGGGAGGTGGATTATCCTTCCTTCCTTCTCTCTCTCTCTCTCTCTCTCTCTAATTTACTTTCTAAATAAACTATATTTTCCAAATCTAAAAAAAAAAAAAAAAAACAAATAAATTAAAATATAAACCATGTTTGTGGTTTGGAGAAAATTAATGTTGTTAAAATCTTATACTACCCAAAACAACCTACAGATTTAAGGCAATTTCCATCCAAACTCTAATGGCTTTATTAGCAGATATAGAGAAATAATTCTGACGTATACTTGTAAAGCCACAAATTGTATGCAATAATCAAACTTATTTTGAGAAATAAAAACAAAGTTAAAAGCATCACAATTATTTATTTCAAATTATATTATTAAGCTATAGCAAATAATATGTTTCTAGCAGAAAAACAGACACATTGATTAATGGAATAGAATAGAGAGTTCAGAAATATACAGAAACCTGTAAGTTGATAAATTATATATGGCCAACAAGAAGAAACAATGGGAATAAAAGTAATTTCTTCAATACATGGTGCTGGGGAAACAGGGTATTTACCTGCAAACAAATTAAAATGAGAATTTACTTTACACCACAAACAAATATCAAGTCAAAATGGATAAAAGAGGCAAGATGGCAGAATAAGAAGTTCAAGCATTCACTACAAAAAGTTCAAGTAACAACTATTCACAGGCAAGAGTACCTTAGTGATAATCCCTGAAATTGAAAATAAGCCTGAGTAACCTGTGTGGTTCCCCAGAATGGAATAAAAATGTCATGAAAACGATGAGAGAAATGATCTTATTTGATTCCATTCCTCATCAAATCAGCACAGTGTCACACAAAGAGGATTTCCCAGAGACCACAATTTTTATAGAGAAAAGAAACCAAGATGGAAATTCAGCTTCCTAGCATTTTGATGCTTTCCAGAAAGTCACTCCAGTTTCACATAGAACCCTGATGGGTTCTAGCACAACTAGATGACCTGAAGCAAAGCAGAAATAAAACAATTAGGCAGTGCCCACATCTACCAGAATAACATTTTAGCAATAATTCTATATACCTGCCACCTGCCACTTGTTCAGCAATGCCATCTGACAGCATAAGCCACCTACAAAGCTGAGCTAGTTGCTCCCAGAAGTGAAGGAAACTTTTATCTTGCTTGAATTCTTAGACATTCAGGCTTTAGGGCTAGCTTAAGGGAGGGGAACAAACACCACAGCAGATTTCTGAAAAGAGCACTGCCAATTGCACAACACCTGGGAGTATAGGAGCACTTCGTACGGCCTCAAAGCCCACCATTAGACACTGCCCTGGGAGAAAAATAACCAAATTCTTGCAAAGAGCATGGACTCTATCTGACACTCCCAGGAGTTTAAACAGTGGTCAGGTCATCCTCGAGCCCATCTCAAGGTCCTAGTTAGGCAGAGAGGAAAACCTTAGCCATATATTTCGGCAGAACAAAGCAGCTGATCCTCTCCATTTTTAAAAATTTTATTGATTATTATTATTACTATATTATTAATATTATTTTAGTCATAGCATCACTCTGTCATCCAAGCTGTAGTGTGTTGGCAAATTCAACATGACTCACTACATCCTCAACCTCCTGGGTTTGGGGATCTTTGTGTCTTGGCTTTCCTACTACTTGGGACTACAGGCATGTGCCACCATACCCAGTTAATTTTTAAATTTTTTTTTGTAGAAATGAGGTCTCTTTATGTTGCCCAGGCTAGTCTTGAACTCCAGGGCTCATGCAATCCTTACCTCAGCCTCCACAAGTGCTGGAATTATAGACATGAGCCACTTCATCAAGCTGGTCCTGTCCATTGATCAGATAATCCACTTATGCTTGAGTCACTTACTGCAATTCTGTACAAAAGCTGAACTCAAACAGCCCCCATCTGGCCAGGGAACATACACTGTGATCTGGCACAGTCAGAGGGAATTGTAGTCTCCATTCAGCAGCTCAGCTTATTGGAACCCAGTCAGATGACCCACCTAATCTCAAAGGAAAGGCAGAAGCTCATCCATTTACAGAAGATTACCTGAATTGTTACCAGCTGATCTATGCAGAATCATAGGTTATATAAAATAGTGAAGATCTATCTTTGCCACAGAACATGTGTAAAAGCCAGGAAAGGTGGTTATCTCCTCAAATTTTCACACACCAACATAATGACATAACAATTACGAAGATTAGGAAAATCATGAAACTTCCAAAATAAAATAGCAAAGCTTAAAAAATTAACACAAAAGGAAGACATATCTATAAAATTATGGACAAACATTTCAAATGATTAGTTTAAAGAAATTCAGTGAAATATATTCAGTGAAGCATATATAGATAAAAAATAAAATTTGGAAAATAATATATAAACAAAATAAGTTTGAAAGAACTAAAAACCACAACAAAAAATACTGAATAAGGAAAAACAATAATTGATATAAAAATACAATAGAAAGCTTCAACAGCAGGCTTGATCAAGTTGATTAAAATATCAGTTAGCTCAGCCAGGCTCGGTGGCTCAGCCTGTAATCCCATGCCTTTGGGAGGCTGAGGTGAGTGGATTGCCTGAGCCAGCGGGTTCGAGACCTGCCTTGGCAGGCGAGACCTCATCTCTACAATAAATCAAAAAAATTAGCCGGGTGTGGTAGCGCACGCCTGTAGTTCCAGCTACTTGGAAGGCTGAGGCAGAAGGATGGCCGGAGCCCAGCAGGTCGAGGCTGCGGTGGCCGGGAGCAGCTACTGCACTCCAGTCTGGGTAACAGAGTGAGACTGCAACTCAAAAAAAAAAAAAAATCAGTTAGCTCAATGACACACATTTGAAACTATTCAATCTGAGGAACTAAAAGAAAAGAGAAATAATTAAAAAAAAAAACCTACAGCATTTATGGGGCACCATTGGGAGACAATGTATACTTTAAAGTAACTTGCAAATGGGAAGAAAGAAATAATGGGCCATAAATCTTATTTAAAGAAATAATGGCTGTAAACTTTTCTAATCTAGGGAAAAATGCCAACATCCAGGTGTAGGAATTGCAAAGGTCTTCAATCTAATTAAGCCCAAAGAAGAAGTTCACCATAGCAAATAAGTTATCAAAAATCAAAGGAAAATAAGAAATTCTGAGAGCAGCAAGTGATAAAAAATATGTCACATAAGAGATGGTCCCGATACCACTTTCAGTAGGTTTCTCAGTAGAAATTCTACAGGCCAGAAGAGATTGGAAAGATATATTCAAAGTGCTGAAGGAGGAAAGATGATGGACTGGGAGCAACTGGAATGGCATGCTCCATTCTCATGGAGAGGAATCAAAAATAGGAAATTAGTATCTACATTCAAAGCAGGAGACAGAAAAACATATCCCTGAGACCCAACATAAAAGCAGTGGACTCTACAGGAGGCAGAGAAGTGTAATCAGAGAGGCCACCAACCTGAACTTTGATCCAGTGCCGAACGTGGGTGTCGCTCATTTTGGTGAAGGGTAGTTATTTAAAGATAGTGAAGCAATAGCACCCCCAGATGAAAAGAAATATCACAAAAACTTCACAACACAAAAATTCAGTGTTTCACACCCCTACATGTTCACACTAGTTCCCAAGTAAAGGATGATATATAGGATGAATTATCTGTAATAATTCAACAGTTAATGTGACAGACATAGCAACAGAATATGCATGACAAAGAAACTCTTTGAGATTCAAAAGAAAGGCCATGAAAACAGTACAAGAAATGAAAGTTGACATGGTCATGCTGAGGAAAAACAAAACAAACGAACCAAAGAAAAAAAACAGTGAACTCCTGGAAATGAAGAACTCACTACAAAAATTTCAAAACAAAGGTATAACCCTTACAAGAGACTTACAGTGGAAACAATTTCAGAGCTTGAAGATCAATCCCTAGAAGCAACCCAGTAAGGTAAAAATAAAGGAGAATTTCAAAAATGAACAAAGTTTTCAAGAGGTATGAGATTATGGATAGAGAAAAAATAAGCATTCTGAGGAGAGAAGGAGAAAATGAGAGCACTCAGGAAACAGTAGTTGAAGATGTAATCTATGAAACTTTCTCTCATCTTGCTGGAGTTGTTGACCCACAGATACAAGAAAACCCAAGAACTTCTGCGAGATCCTACTTGAGAAGAATATCCTCAAGGCACATCATTATTTGATTATCAAAGTTTAGAATAAAAGAAAAAATATTAAAGTCAACAAAAGAGAAGGGACAGATCACTTACCAAGAGAGATCCATCAGAATAACAGCAGACCTCCCAGCAGAATCTTACAAGCCAAACTATATCGGGCGCCATTTATAATATTCCTAAAGAAAAGAAATGCTACCCAGGAATTTCCTAACCTTACAAATTAAGCTCCATAAATAAAGGTGAAATAATGTCTTTCCTAGACAACCATGAGTGCTAAGGGAACTCATTACTTCTAGACCAGCCTTACAGGATATGCTTAAGAGAGTTCTAAACAAAGAAACGAAAGAACAATGCTACCTGACACAAAGGCACAAATAAGCACACAGCTTACAGACTCTGCACATTCCCCATGAAACTGAGACCACAAAGAAATTCAACAATACTATGACAGGAACAACCCTAAATGGTAATGCCATTAATGCCCCACTTAAAAGACTCAGACGGTTAACTGGATTAAACATAAGACCCATCCTTTTGCTGTTTCTAGGAGACCCATCTCATTTTTAATGACAGTCATAGGCTCAAAAGATGGAGAAAGATCTACCATGCAAATGAGAAACAAGTATGGTAGGGGTCACTATTTTTATATAGGCTTAAGTAGGGGTCACTATTCTTACATAAGATAAACAGACTTTAAGTCAATAAAAGTAAAGTACAATGAAGGGCATTGCATAATGATTGAAGGGCTCAATTGACAACAAGAAATGTATCTTTTATATTTTAAGCATATATACACCCCATATAGGAGCACCTAGATTTATAAAACTATTGCTACTTTGCCTGAGACAAAACATAAACCCTCACATCATAATAGTGGGGGACTTCACTAACAACTTTATTCCACTAACAGCTTTAGACTGGTCATTAAGACAGAAAACTAGCAAAGAAATCCTGTAATTAAATTTGACTAATTAAATCTAACAGAAATGTACAGAATATGTTGCATGACTACAGAATACGCATTCTTCTTATCCATGCATGTATCACACATAGTCCAGTATAGACCACATACTTTGTCATAAATCAATCATACAGAACTTCCAGAAAATTGAAATCATACCACGTACCTTTTCTTACCGTAGTGGAATAAAGCTAGGAATCAGCACTAAGAGAAAGTCTTAAAAACACACAAGCACATGGAAATTAACCTGCTCTTGAATAATTTTGTAGGAAACAATAAAATATCGAAATAAAAAATTTCTTTGAAACAATGAAAATAAAGACATAACATACCAAAACCTCTGGGACACCGCCAGAGGAAAATTTATTTCAGTGCATTCTTACATCACAGATGTGGGAAAACAGAAAGATCCCAAACAATTTAATATCTCACCTAAGGGAACTAGAAAGACAGAAACAAATTAAAACCAAAGCTACCAGAAGAAAATAAACAACAAAAATCAGAGCTGAAATTAATGAAATTGATACACCCCCCAAAAAAAACATACAAAGGATCAAGTTGAAAAGCTGGTTCTTTCAAAAAATAAACATGATCAGCAGACTCCTGGTCTGGCAAAAAAAAAAAAAAAAAAAGAGAAAAAGAATCCAAGTAAATACATTCACAAATGAAAATAATGACATTACAACCAACTCAAAAGAAATACAAAATATTACCATATATTATTATAAACATTTGTATGCATGCAAAGTAGAAAATCTAGAATAAAAGGATAAATTCTTATTATACAACTTTCTAATATTAAAACAGAAATTAATTGAAACCCTAAAGAGACCAATTACAAGCCACAAAATTGAACCAGTAATAGAAAAAATTACTCACCAAAATTCTGGTACCTGTTGTCTTCACAGCTGAATTCTACAAAGCATACAAGGAAGAGATGGTAGCAAAACTGCTGAAATTATTGCATACAATTGAGAAAGAGGGACTCCCTTCTAACTAATTCTACAAAGCAAACATCATCTTGTTACCAAAAATTGGCAAAGCCAACAAAAGAAAGAAAACTGCAGCCCAATTACTCTGATGAACATAGACGTGAAAATCTACAACAAAATTCTAGCAAACCACATCCAGCAGTACAGTATACATCAGAAACAAATTATCCATAATGATCAGGTGAGACTTATTTTTGGCATGCAAGTCTGACACAACATACACAAATCAATATACATAATTCACCAAATAAGCAGAGGCTAAGAAAAAAGGGACCTCACAATTATCTCAATAGATGCAGAAAAAGCATTTGATATAATCCAACATCTCTTCATGATAAACCACTTAACCATCGAGGTATTACAGGAACATACCTCAAAATAATAAGAACCATCTATGAAAAACCCACAGCTAGCATCATATTTTATGGACAGAAGATGAAAGCATTTTCCCTAGAACTAGAACAAGATAAGGGTGCTGACTATCACCATTCCTATTTAACACAATACTGGAAGTCCTAGACAGAGCAATTAGGCCAGAGAAAGAAGTAAAAATGTATCCAAATAAGATGCTATAAGGTTAAATGATCTCTCTTCACAGATGATATGAATCTATGGAAAATACTAAATTTTCCACAAAAAGACTCCTAGCACTCATAAAAGACTTCAATAAAGTCCCAGGTTACATAATCAGCACTCAAAAATCAATTGCATTTCTATACACCAACAACTTTCAAAATGAGAACCCAATCAACAACACAATCCCATTTACAATAGACACACACACACACACAAACACACACACACACACACAAATACCTTGGAATATATCTAATCAAAGAGGTGAAAAGTCTACACAACGAGAACTACAATACAGTGCTGAGAGAAATCAAATATGGCATAAACAAATGGAATCACATTCTATGCTCATTATTTGGAAGAATCAATACTGTTAAAATGTCCCTACTATCTCTAGCAATCTACAAATTCAATGCAGTCCCTATCAAATTACCAGTATCATCTTTGCCATATCTAGAAAACAGCAATTCTTAAATTCATATAGAAAAAAGTAAGAGCCACAATAGCCAAAGCAATACTAAGCAAAAAGAACAAATCCATGGGCATCACATGACCAGACTTCAAATGTTACTTCAAGGCTATTGTAACCAAAACAGCAAGATACTTATAAAAAATAGATATAACATTAGGACAAAATTAAGAACCCAGAAATAAAACCTGTCTTATAAACATCTTTGACAAAACCAACAGCAATAACAACAACAAATGCCACTGGGGAAAATATACCTTATCTAACAAATGGTGCACGGAAAACTAGCTAGTCATATAAAAAAGAAAACTCTGGATCCCTTCCTCTCAACAAATACAAAAATTAACTCAAGGTTAATTAAAGACATACATGTAGGACCTCAAACTATAAATATCCTAGAAGAAAGTCTAGGACATTGACATAGGCAATGAATTCATGATTAAGGCCTTAAAAGCAAAAGCAGTAAAAACCAAAATTGACAAGTGGAACCTGTGAAACAAAAGCGCTTCTACACAGCAAAAGAAAGCATCAAGTGAGTAACAGAAACCCACAAAATGGGAGAAATTATTTGCTAACTATGCATCTGACAAAAGACTAATGTACAGAATCTACAAAGAACTCAAACAAATTGACAGGGAAGAAAAAAAAAGGACTAATAACCCCATCAAAAAGTGGGCAAAGTAAATGAATAGACACTTCTCAAAGGAAGATATTCAAGCAGCCAACAAACATTATGAAAAAAGTATTCAATCTACATTTCTCCGATGATTCATGAATCATCGGAGAAATGTAAATTTATACTACAATAAGATAGCATCTAGCCGGGCTCGGTGGCTCAGCCTGTAATCCCATGCCTTTGGGAGGCTGAGGTGAGTGGATTTCCTGAACCAGGCTGGTTCGAGACCCGCCTGGGCAGCGAGACCTCATCTCTACAGTAAATCAAAAAATCAGCCGGGAGTGGTAGCTCATGCCTGTGATTCCGGCTACTTGGAAGGCTGAGGCGGAAGGATCGCCGGAGCCCAGCAGGTTGAGGCTGCGGTGGCTGGGAGCGGCCACTGCACTCCAGTCTGGGTGACAGAGTGAGACTCCAACTCAAAAAAAAAAAAAAAAGATAGCATCTTACACCAGTCAGAGTGCTGTTTATTATAAAGTCAGAAAACAGCAGATGTTGTCAAGGTTGTGGAGAAAGGGCAACGCCTCTACACAGTTGGTGGGAATGTAAGCTAGCTCATCTCCCATGGAAAGCAGTTTGAAGATTTATCAAGTAACGAAATACAGATTTACCACTTGACCCAGTAATCCCACCATGGGGTATACACCCAAAGGAGCACAACTCACTCTACCAAAAAGACACCTGCACTCACATATTTATCTACGCACAAAACACAATAGAAACACAAAAATAAGTAGCCACCTTAGGTGCCCATTAACAGTGGACCAGCTAAAGAAAATATGGTACATATACATCATGGTATACTATGCAGTTATACAAAAATATATCTTTTGCAGCAAAATGGATGCAGTTAGAGATTATTATCCTAAGAAAATTATCATAGAAATAAAAAATTGAGTACCACATGTTCTCCCTAATAAGTGTGACTAAATACCGATTACAGGCACAAAGAAGGGAAAAACAGACACTGTGAAACTCTTAAGTGGGGAGAAGGAGGTGGGTAAGAGTTAAAAAACTGTTCACTTGCTACTATGTCCACCACCTGGGTGATGGCCTCAATAGACTCCCAAACTTCACCATCACGCAATACACCTATGTAACAAATGCACATGTATCCCTTGAATCTAAGAAATGCAACAGACATAAATAATAGAGTCTATCACCTCCCTTCTCTCTCTCTCTCTCTCTCTAGTCATGCGATGTCTGTTCCCTTTCTCCTTCTATCATGAGTGGAAGTTTTCAGAAGCAGATGACGGCGTCACATTTCTTGGATAGCCTACTGATCATCTTTTCTTTATAGTTTGAAAACAAAGTATGAATGGGAAAAATAAAAGAAAAATTCTCAACAAAAAAAGTTTACTCAGCAAATCTGTCTTTCCAAATTTAAGGATATATAAAACTTTCCAAAACAGAAAAAGCGAAGAGAATTCATCATCACTAGGCCTGTTTTGTGAGGAATTCCTAAAGGGAGTTCTTTAAGGTGAAATAAAATGTTACTCATTCATAGCATAAAATTTACAAAAGCATGAACCTTAATCATATAAGTAATACATAGCCATATTCAAAACACTTCAGGATTGCAATAGTGCTGTGTAATTATATACTCAGTATGAGAGTTAAAAGACAATTATTTAAAAAGTAGCTCAAATACACTGTCATAGTATACATGTAACAAATAAAATAAAGTCTGACATCAAAAACCTAAAATGTGAGCTGGGCTCGGTGGCTCAGCCTGTAATCCCTCGCCTTTGGGAGGCTGAGGTGAGTGGATTGCCTGAGCCCGCGGGTTCGAGACCCGCCTGGGCAGCAAGACATCATCTCTACAATAAATCAAAAAATCAGCCGGGCAGTAGCACATGCCTGTAATTCCGACTACTCGGAAGGCTGAGGCGGAAGGATCGCTGGAGCCCAGCAGGTTGAGGCTGCGGTGGCCGGGAGCGGCTACTGCACTCCAGTCTGGGCGACAGAGTGAGACTCCAACTCAAAACAAACAAACAAACAAAAAACATAAAATGTGTGTATAGAGATAAAAGACTAGAGTTAAATGCAATCAAAACTATCAGTTTGAAATATACTATTATTAGAATAAGATATATTAATTTTCATAGTAAAGCAAAACAAAAATTTCTAGCACATACAAATAGCAAAAATAGAATGAATTCAAAGCATAACACTACAGAAAACCATAACATCACCAAGGAAGACAGGAAGAGAAGAAAAAGGAAACAAAGTATCTACAAAACAATCATAAAACTATTAACTACATGGCATTAGTAAGTCATTACCTTCAATGATTGCCTTGAATATAAACAGATTAAAATTTCAATAAAAGTGCAGTGAATTAATTAATTTTTAAAATTGTCAACTATATGTGTAAAATAAAATACAGGCTAAAATGGAAGAGATTATAAAATATATTCCACACAAATGAAAACCAAAAGGGAGCAGGAGTAACTCAACTTATATTAGCCAAAAGAGACTTTAAGTCAAAAAGTGGAAAAAAAATGACAAAGGACATTTTTTAATAATAAAGCATTAATTCATCATAAAGATATAACAACTATAAATATGAGAGGGACCTTGCTCCCCTCAAAAAAATAAATTATTTTTTGGAGGGTGGCCCCTTTTAGTACAGGCTTCCCCTGTGACGTTGGTATTCTAGAAACTCATTGGTGTACCAGCTAGCATTGTTGTGAGAGGCTGCATTTGTCTTCAGTGAATTTTATTTGGAGATTCTTTCAATGCATTTGCCTATTTCACGGTGGATGGTTCACACAAAAATCCTGCCTGTACCACATTTGAGTGTTCAGCAGTTTTTGACCAAAACCAGCAGAAGTCCTGTGGCCCACCCTCCTTATTCACCCAATCTTGCCCCAAAGATTTTTTGTTGTTGTTACCCCAAGTGAACAAAGTCCTCAAAAGGAAACGTTTTGCTATTGTGGAAGAGATGAAACAAAAAACAACAGAAGCACTGAAAGGCATCAAAATTGACAAGCTCGAAAACTGTTTTGAGCAGTGGAAAAAGCATCTCAATAGGTGTATTGCATCAAAGAGTACTCTAAAGATGACTAAAGTTCAAACATGTAAGAATAAATAATTTTTTATAAATAAACTTCTGGTTTTTGGGTGTCCTCCCTCATATATTTGTAGCCAGCATTTTAGCATATAAATATACACATCTATTATATGACCTGTAGAGAGGGATAGATTGCAATACAATAATAGTAGTTGACTTCAATATTCTACTTTCAATAGTGAACAAATTAACCAGGCAGAAAATTAATAGATGAACTTCACAGATATAGACAGAACTTTTAATCTGCAACATAATTCACATTCTTTTTAAGTGTGCGTGGAACATTCTACAGGATAGAGTATATATTAGGCCACAAGACAATTCTTAGCAAATTTAAGAAGATTGGAGTCATATCAAGTACTTTGAACACAGTGGTATAAAACTGAAAATCATTAACTAAAGAAATTTTAGAAAATTCACAAATACATGGAGATTAAACATGTTCCTAAATACCAAGTGACTCAAGACAGAAATTAAAAGTAAAATTAAAAAATCTGGAGACAAGCAAAGAATAACACACAACAGAGCAAAATGGGATTTAGTAAAAGCAGTTCTGTGTAGAAAGCTTAAGCAATAAATGCCTACATCAAAAAAGAAAATCTCAAGTATGCAAATGAATGTACACCACAAGAAAAAAGTAATATGAAGAAACAAACCAAGCCCAATGTTATCAGAACAAAAAAATAATGAAAATCAGAACAAAAAAATGAAATATAAACTTGAAAAACAATAGAAAAATGAACACATCTAACAGTTTTTTTTAAAAAAGATAAACAAAATTGACAAATGTTTAACTAGATTAGCTGAAAAAAGAAGATTCATTCTTTTGAGACGTGTTTATTCATACAGTTTGCCCACTTTGTAATGGGGCTGTTTGTTTTTTTTCTTTTTGGCACATATGAGTTCCTTATAGATCCTAGATGTTTGGCCTTTGTCAGATATACAGAGCAGTCAGCAGATTCATGAAGAAATTCTCAGCCCCACTAATTATCAAAGAAATGCAAATTAAAACCACACTGATATACCACCTAACTTCAGTCAGGTGGCAATCATCAATAGCTCAAAAACAACATATGCTAGAGAGGATGCAGGGGAAAAGGTAATACTTCTATACTGTTGGTGGGAGTGTAAACTAACACAACCTTTGTGGAAAACAGCTTGGTGATTCCCAAAAGATCTAAAAATCGACCTTTCACACCACCCCGCAATCCCCCTACTGGGAATATACCCGGAGGAACTCAAATCACTCTATGAAAAAGATATCTGCCCAGGTATGCTTATTGTAGCATTGTTCACAATAGCAAAAGCATGGAAGTAACTGTGCTGCCCCTGGAAAAAGGACTGAATAAAAAATCGTGGTACATATACACGATGGAATATTACACAGCCATAAGAAGAACAAAATTATGAGCTTCATAGCAATTTGGATGGACTTAGCATCTAAAATACTGAGTGATCTATCACAGAAACAAAGACCTGAATATCACAAGTTCTTACTCATAAGCTGGCCTTGAGCAATTATTGTAATAGTATAAGGAAAGGACTAGCAACAATAGGAAACTGCTGGGGGGGGGGAGGGATTGGCAGTAGTGAGAAAATCTGGGGGGGGAGAGAACCTCATCAACAAGGATACCTGCATAATGAACATTTATATACCTAACTCTGAACTGTACTCCAATCTTTAAAATTAAAAATAAAAAAACTATTTCAGTTTAATACTTATATATTCTATGTTAGTAGTAGCACATCATAGCTTCGTGTTATTTTTTCTGTAAATGAGTTCAGTTGAATATTAAATGATACGATTGTATGGTTGACATTTAAAAAAAGAAGATTCAAATAAATGAAATTATAAAGAAAGGATAAGGCATTACAATTGATATAATAAAAATACAGCTATGAGAAAGTATTATGAAAAATTTTCTACCAACAAATTGGATAACCTGGAAGAGTCTGATAAATTTTAAGATACATTTAATCCAAGAAGACTGAATCATGAAGAAATAGAAAATCTGAACAAACCAATGTGACTAAGGAGATTTACCAACAAAAAATATTCCATCACAAACTAACCCCAATAGCTGATAGCTTCCTGCTGAATTCTACCAAACATTTTTTAAAAAAGCCACTGCCAATACTTCACAGACTGTCCCAAAAGAATCACAAAGAAGAAATACTTTCAAAAATCTGTTTAGGAGACCAGCATTCTTCTAATATCAAAACCAGACAAAGATAACACAAAAAAAGAAAAATGCAAGCCAATATCCTTTTTTGTTTTTTGGGGTTTTTTTTTAGTTCTATGACTTTTTTCCCTTACTTTATTTTTAAGATGTGGGGTGCAAATCAGGATCAGGTATATAACTAGTCCACATATAGGTGAAATTTGGGCCTCCAACTGGTCCTGACACCCTGGTTTAGGGTCAGGTATTCTTTGTTATGCTGCGTGCCCGCCCCTCTGCCTCCCTCCTCTGGTAGTGTCCCGCAATTACCAATCCTTTCCTTGTAGCATATTGATACATATTCAGGACTCATTTTTGAGTGCAAACATGTCGTATTCAGTTATTTATTTCTGTAATAAATCAACAAGTATGGTGGACTCTAAATCCATCCAGTTTGCTGTGAAGTCCATAATTTTGTCCGTCTTTATGACTGTGTATATGTACCAAATTTTTTTTTTAAATCAATTCCACTTTCAGTGTGCAACAGGGTTAGTTCCATGTTTTTGCTATTGTGAATAGTGAGGCAATAAACACACGTGTGCAGGTATCTTTTTTGTAAAATGATTTAAGTTCCTCCAGGTATATTTCCAGAAGGAAGATTGCTAGGTAGTATGGAAGGTTAATTTCTAGTTCTTTTAGAGCAAGCCAATATTCTTAATACACATTTATGCAAAAAGTCACCAACAAAAAAACTAGCAAACCAAATTAAACAATCCACTAAAAAATCATTTACCATGATCAAATATGATTTATTTTGGGGATGCAGAGTTGTTTGAACATATGCCAATTATGAAATGTGATATATCACATTATAGAATGGACAAATGCCATATGATTATTTGATTAGATGCAGAAAAAGCATTTGACAAAATTCACCAATCTTTCCTTATTAAAAATCAACAAATTAGGTAAAGAAAGAATGTACACATTAATGGTTATATATAATAAGCCCACAGTAAATAAACATTATACTGAATGACTAAATATCAAAATATTTTCTTCTAAGATTCAGAACAAAAGAGATATGTCCACTATCATCATTTCTGTTCAACATTATATTGGAAGTCTTTGCCAGAGAATTTAGCCTGATAAATAAAAAAACATCCAAATAAAAAAGGAAGGTATAAAATTGTCTCTAATTTTGAACATAATGGTGTTTTATATAGAAATCTCTAAGGATTCTCCTAAACAATTAGAACTAATATTCAAATACAGTACAGCTGCAGGACACACAAAATTATCACTCAAAATTAGTGGTATTTCTATACACTAACAACAAAATTTCAAAAAGAAAATACATACAGCAATTTAATTTATAATAGCTACAAAAAATAAGTCATTTAGGAATAAATTTAACAAAGGCTGTGAAAAAACCATACAAATAAAACTATAAAACATTGATTTTTTTTTTTTTTTTTCAAGATGGCTGACTAGGGACATCGAAGACAGTTCTCCTTGTTGAGAACCGGCCACGGAGGCCCACCTGAACATTAGGGATAAAGGTGGGCTGTGGACCCTGAGACCCCTAGGATATGTTCAGGAGCTGTTGGCCCATTTCCTCTTCCCTTTTTTGCTATTTGGCACATCTCATGGGAAGGAACTTTGATGATCTAAGCTTGAAGCTCTGAATGTACAACAGGCATGGCTAACTTTAGGAGTCTATTGTTCCCGTTTCTCACAGACTGTGGTTTCGGCTTTAAACTTAACATAGTTCAAACTCAGGTCACATTTGAGAGCCTTTGATACGACACAAGCTTCATTATAAGATTTAAAAGGTATATTTGTAGAATTAGTATATGCATATAAGTGCTGTTTCAACCTTAATAATACATAGATAATCATTTGGGGTTACTAGAAATGGCTCAGCATGAACTTTGGACTGGGCCGCATTCCTGAGAGCCCAGTGTGTACCTTGGACTGGGCTGCATTCTTTTAAACCAGTTTTAACTACAGCTGGTGTAAGGTCTTTTCTACTTATTATAAGAATTAAATCTGTTTTATTTATGGAAAGTATCCTAGGGTAGGCTCAGTTTACGTCAAAGAAGTATGTTAGTTCAAGCATAATTAAACATGATATTTTTAGGAATTCGAAATTTTTATAGAAGTTAAGATAGATACTTAGGATTTAGAATAACCATTTTGTTTAGAGATTGCAATCAATTATTCTTAGAAACAACCCGGCGTGATCTTTGGACTGGGCCACATTCTTCAGGAACTGGTTTGAGCTATAATTAAGACTTTCTATAGTGCAGGTAGAATTAGTCTGGAATAAAGGGATTAGGATTTAAGTTAGTTATTAGGTTTTGTGTATGTACAAGTTTTAGAAGTTATTGATTATCAAAAACATTGTAACAAAGATTATTATGTTGCTTTTAGGAACATTAACCAAGCATAAAGAACAGCCAGATAATTCTGGGTTTGTTCTTCCTCATGCTTGAGGAGACATCTGGTGGGTGGGGGACGCCCCTCATCCACCTGGCTTTGTGTTCACGTGAAAGTCTTGTGATTTTACTTGTGCTGTTTTAGGATAAAAGGCTTGCAATTAAACCGTTCAATTAAACGGTTTCTGCTCAATTCGTTGAACAGTTGTCCAATTTCTTTTTTTCTTTATATCTATCCCTCGAGTCGCCAATGCCATCACAGCTCCCAGGGATCCCCAGAAACCCTGCAGAGGCAGGCCCCCCGCATCTCCTTAAAAAGATCAAAGTTACTTGAAAAGGAATACTTTCTGAATGAAAAACTTAAGAGAGCCAGGACCTATCAGAATGCCGACAAGAAGAAGCTGGGGTGCATTAAAAAAAAAAAAAGACAGTAAGAGTCTGGAAGAAATTGACTCCCAAGGAACACAGAACCTCATGTAATGGGTAAGAGTTCTTCTCTTGTTTCCCTCACTTCTCTTATAGTGAGCACCTGCTCACTGCTAAATTGTTGGCTCAGGGATTCATGATCCAGGTAACAATATTGGTAGCCATCTGAGAACTTCCCAAAGATAATGAAGTAGATGGTCAGCTCTCGCAAGCAAGCCCATAACTCCCCTCAGAAGAGATGGCAGGTGTCATAGTGGATGTGCACCCATGGTGGAAAATGCCCTGCGTGGAAAATCTCTGACCTTGAGACTCCACATCACCAGCTCTCCTGCAATTACACCCCATATCTTGCTTTTACTTTGACAAGCACAGGTAACTGAGGATATCAGGAGAGCTGAAGAATCCTTTGAAATCAAACCCTTAGTGTAGGCCACTCCAAAGAGACGAATGAGTGAAGCTCACCAAAGTCCCCAGTAAGATAAAGGAAACATGGACACAGCACAGAAGCTAATGGGGCCAGCACCAGCACCTGAGAATGGAGGTGAGATGAGTCCTTTTCCACACCACCTTTACCCACTGTTGTAGATGCAGCAGTTGTTCTACCGGCCAAGGCTGGTGAATGTGCACGTGAAGAAAGCATTGTTTACTCTTTTCATGGCATTTCCACCTCTGCTGAAAGTGAGCCCACGCTGCATGGGTTTTCAAGAAGGGCAAGACTCAACTTCCTCTTCTACACAGAGCATCAGCAACCCATTGATGGGGGGAGGTTTTGTTCTGAGTCCATTTGGAAGGTAGACATCAGAGAGGCCCAAAGGGCATAAACACAGCCAACTTTAGGACGTGGGCTCAGTGCCAGGGATGTGATAGGAAAGTGGATCATGTTTTTGCGTTCCCAGGATAAGGAGCTGGTACACCCCCTTCTCTCTGCGTTTTCTCTGGATATCTCAGTACACTCCAACACAATATCTTTTTGCCATGCTCACATCAAGGCAAGTGTTTCCACTCTACACCAGTCAAATTTTCTGTCTGTTATTCTTCTTCGCCATCTACTGGACGGCAGCCTGAACTGCACCACCAAATAAAAGTGCTGCTACCAGAGAAGGGCTTGGTGCTTGTCTGTGAGACAGACCTCTCAACACTCAGCATCACAGAAGATACTGTGTCGGCTTTTGTCCAATACATCAGTACAACAAGCAGCATCTGAGAAGGCCATCACACAGAAGCTATTCACAACCAAGGAACCAATACAGAGCCTCGGATCCCTGAAATCACCCAGAAATGAAGACAATCATAAAACAACATGCACCACCATAGTAATACCCTAAGTGAAAAAGAAAAGAAAAGAAAAATTGAAACTCCATCCAAATCATAGCAAATTTTAAAATAGTAAGCAATGGGTCCCTCAGATGAAAAAGATTCTGCACACGAACTATGACAGTACAAAGATACAAAGTGCTTTATTATTTCAAAAGGATTGCATTAGTTCTCTACCAAAGGATCTTGACTAGATTGAAATATCTGAAACAACAGAGAAGAAACTCAAAATATGGATTGCAAGAAAATTCAATGACATCTAAAAACATTAAAATCAAATACCAAAAAAAAAGATATTTGGGATATGAAAAATATGATAGCTATATTAAGCAACTAAACTGAACTTCCAGAATTGAAAAATGTATAAAGAAACTTCAAAATACAGTTGGAAGCTTTAACAATAGACTAGATCACAGAAGAAATAATTTTAGAGCTGGAAGACTACTCTTTTGAATTGACTCAGTCAGACAAAAATAAAGAAAAAAGAATTTTTTTTTAAAAGAACAAAACCTTTGAGAAATATGAGATCATGTAAGTTGTTCAAACATATGACTTATTGGTATTCCTGAGCGAGAAGAAAAAAATAAAAGCCACTTGGAAAACATATTTGAAGAAATGATTCAGAAAAATTTTCCTAATCTTGTTAGATAGGTCAACATCCAGATACAAGAATTTTAGAGAACAGCAGCATGATGTTGCATAAGAGAACCATCACCAAGGCAGATAGTCATCGACTACCAAAGGTCATCGTGAAAGAAAACATTCTTAAAGACAGCTAGATAAAGGGCCAAATACCTATCAAGGAAATTCCAACAAACAGCATAATTCTCAGCAGAACTTTAAAATCCAGAAGAGACTGGAGATCTCTTTTTATAGCTTTCTTAAAGAAAAAAAAAATTATATCCTGCCAAACTAAGATTCATAAAGGAGAAATAAAATCTCCCAGTCAAGCAAACACTATGGGAATTTGTCATCACCAGACTGGTCTTAGAAGAAATGCTCAAGTGAGTTCTACAAATGAAGATGGAAGGAACATGATGCTACCATAACACCATACACGAGTACAAAGCTCACAGATTTTTTTAAAGTGATTGCAACATTGAAACTAAAAAACAACTAGCAAACAACACTATGATAAGAGCAAAACCTCACACATCAATACTAATCTTGAATGTAAATAGCCTAAATACTCCAATTAAAAGAGAGAGTGGTAAATTAGACATAAGAACAGACCCAATCTTCTACTGCCTTCAAGAGACCCATCTCGTGTGTAATGACACCCATAGGTTCAAAGTAAAAAGAAAAAAAGGATCTATCACACAAAGGGAACAAAAAAGAGCAAAGGTTGTTATTTTGTATCAGTTAATACAGACTTTAAACCAATAAAAAATTGTAAAAAAAATAGACTAATAAGGGTATTATATAATGATAAAGGGTTCATTTCAGCAAGAAAATTTTATTATTCCAAATATATATGCATTAACATTGGACTACCCAGATTTATAAAACTGTCACTACTAAATATAAGAATAGCAATTGATAGTCATAAAATTATAATGGATGATTTCAATATCCCACTGACAGAACTAGACATATCATAGAGCAGAAAACTAACAAAGAACTTTGGATTTAAATTGGACTCTTGACCAAATAACCCAAAAGTCATCTATATAATACTCCACTCACAAGCACAGAATATACATTTTTCTCTTCTACACATAAAACATTCTCAAAAATTGACTACATGCTAAGCCATAAAGCAAGTCTCAATACAAAAAACAAAAACCAACAAACAAAAAACTGAAATGATATCAAGCATCTTCTCAGATCACAGTGGAACAAAAATTGGAATTAATTAATACCAAGAATAACTTTCCAAACCACACAAGTACATGGAAACTAAACAACTTGCTTCTGAATGACTTTTTGTTAAACAAAAAAATTAAGAAAATTTAAAAATATAAAATAAAGAAACTTTTGACAAAAATGGAAACAGAGACAAAACACACTGAAACCTGGGATACAGCAAAAGCATTGCTAACAGGAAGGTATATAGTACTCAATGCCTACATCTGAAAGAAAGAAAATCTCAAATTAATCACCTAAAGAGCATGAAATTGCACCTATACGAATGAGAGAAACAAGAACAAATTAAACCCAAAGTTATAAGATGAAAAGAAATAACAAAAATCAGCACAGAATTAAGTGAAATTGAGAAAAAAATACAAATATCAACAAAATAAAAAGGTGGTTCTTTGAAAGGATGAAAAGATTGATAGACTATCCTTTAGATTAACCAAGAAATAGATGATTCAAATAAGCACAATCAGAAATGACAAAGGTGACATTACAAACAACACTACAAAAAATTCTTAGAAACTGCTATGAACATCTCTATGCATACAAACTAAAAAATCTAGAGGAAATAGATGCATTTTTAAAAACTTTTATCCTCCTAAGACCGAACAAGGAAAAATGGAAATCCTGAACAGACCAATTAAGAGTTACAAAATTGAATCAGTAAGATAAAAAGAATTACTAACCACAAAAAGCCCTGAACCAGATGAATGCACAGCTGAATTATACCAAATATACAAAGATGCTAATCAAATTGAAACTCTTCCAAAAATTGGGAAGGAGGAATTCCTTCTTAACTTATTCCATGAAAACAAGATCATCCTGTTACTAATAGCTGTCAAAGACAAAACAACTAAAAAAAAATCTGACAGGCCAGTATTCCTGATAAAGATAGGTAGAAAAGTCCTTAACAAAATACTAAAGTTGAATTTGCCATCACATTAAAAAGACAATTTATCACAATCATCTGGGTTTTATTCCTGGAATGCAAGGATAGTTCAATTTAGTATAAAAATCACTAAATATGATTCTATACTTCCACAGTATTAAAAACAACAAAAAATTATCATCTTAATCATGCAGAAAGAACATTTGATACAATTCAACATGCCTCCCTGATAAAAACATTCAGCACAATGGGTATCAACAGAACATAGCTAAAAATAATTAAAGTCTTCTATGACAAAGCCACAGTCAATATCATAGTAAATGGCAAAAGTTGAAAACTTTCCTTTAAGAACTTGAACAAGACAAGAATGTCCACTCCCGGCACTCCAATTCAACTTAGTACCAGAAATGCTAGCAAAAGCAATAATGGAACAGAAAAAAAAAGCATCTTAATACAGAAAAAGAAAGTCAAATGATCTCTGTTCACCAATGACTTGTCTTATACCCAGAAAAACTCTAAAAAGTCTTATAAAAGACTCCTAAACCTGATTTTTAAAGCTTCAGTAAATATTCAGTATGCAAAATCAACGTATATAAATCAGTAGCATTTGTATTTGTAAACACCTCTAATTTTGAAAACCAAATCAAGAACTCACTTCCATTTGCAATAGTCACAAGACAAATAAATTATCCAGGAATACATTGAACCAAGAAGGTTAAAGATTTCTAAAAGGAGAACTGTAAAACATTGATGAAAATAATAATACATTATACACACAAATAAAAAAGCATTCTATGCTCATAGATTGGAAGAATCAATATTGTTTAAATGATCATACTGCCAAAGGCAAACTACAAATTACTGACTCTTTTTTCACAGAATTAGAAAAAAAAATCTAAAATTCATAAGGAACCAAAAAAGAACTCAAATAGCCAAAGAAATCCTAAGCAAAAATACAAAACCAAAGGTATCAAAATACCTGACTCCAAACTACTACAATTTTATAATAACCAAAGCAGTATAAAACTCATATACAAATATGCATAGAACAATAGAACAGAATAGAGAATTCAGAAATAAAACCACACACTTACAACTGACTGATCTTTGACAAAGTTTCCAAAACTAAACAATGGAGAAAAGACACTCTATTCAATAATTGGTGCTAGAAAAACTGGCTAGCAACATGCAGAAGAATAAAACTGGATCTGCACCTCTCACCACATAAAAAAAATAACTGAAGATGGATTAAATAATCAAATGTACTCAAACTATAAGGATCTTGGAACAAAACTGAAGAAAAAGTCTTCTGAACATTGACCTGGTTAATGGATTTATGACTAAGACCTTAAAACCACTTACAACAGAATAAAAATTGACTTAAACGTAAAACCTCAAACTATAAGAATCTTAGAAAATTCAGGAGACACCCTTACAGAAATTGGAACTGGCAACCAATTGCTGATCAGAACCCTAAGTGCCCATATCATAATAAATGTGATAGACAAGTGGGATCTCATCAACTAATGAGCTTCTGCAAAACGAAAGAAACCTTCAAGGGAGCAGAAAGACAGCCCACAAAATAGGAAAAAACTATTTGCCAACTGTATATCTGACAAAGGCCTAACATCCAGGATCTACAAGGAACTCAAATGTGCTGAAAGGAAAAAACAAACAACAACACCAAAAACAAAACAAAACCAAACAAACAAATAGCCCCATTAAAAAGTGGGAAAAAGACATGAATAGACACTTCTCAAAAGAAGATATATGGGCAGCCAACAGACACATGAAAAAGTGCTCAACCCCATTAATCATCAGAGAAATGCAGATCAATACCACATTGAGATACCACCTAACCCCAGTAAGAATGGCCATCATTAATAAAACAAACAATAACAGATGCTGGCGAGCATGCAGAGAAAAAGGAATGCTTCAACACTGCTGGTGGGAATACAAACTAGTGCAATCTCTTTGGAAGACAGTGTGGCAATTTTTGAACATTCCATATGACCCAGCAATTTCCCTTTTGGGAATATACCCAGAGGAACTCAAATCATTCTACAAAAAATATACCTGCAACATATGTTTGTTGCAGCTCTGTTCACAATAGCAAAAACGTGGATCCAACCATGCTGCCCATTGAAGCTGGACTGGATTTTAAAAATGTGGTACATATACACAATGGAATATTATGCAGTCCTAAAGAAGAACAAGCATATGGACTTCACAGCAACTAGGATGGATTTAGAGTCGATTATGCTCAGTGTTCTAGTACAGAAACAAAGAACAGAGTACCATATGTTCTCCCTTATAAGCGGACCTTGAACATTTATCATAATACTATAAGAAAGGGGTTGGCAGTCATGAGAAACTGTAGGGGGGGTGGGATTGGCAGTTGATGTAAACTGCTAGGGGAGAGAGGGCCACACCTCATCAACAAGGGTACCTGCATGATCAACGTTTGGATACCTAACCCCGAGTTGTACCCCGCATCTTTAAGATAAAAAAAGTATGGAGCTTCTGCACAACAAAGGAAACAATCAGCAGAGTAACTGAACAACCCACAGAATGGGATAAAACAATTATAAACTATACATCTGACAAATGAATAATATCCTGAATTTATAAGTAACTAAATCCACGGGAAAAAAAAATAAAATTACAAAACAGGCAAAGGACGTGAATAGACACATCAAAAGAAGACATACAAGTGACTTACAAACAGATGAAAAATTCTCAATGGCACTAATTATCAGAGAAATATAAAATAATACCACAATGAGATAACATCTCTCACCAATCAGAAAGGCTGTTAACATAAAGTGAAAAAATAACACGTTGGTGAGAATGCACAACTAAAGGACTACTTATACATTGTTGATGGAAATGTAAATACATTTGACTCCTGTAGATAACATGTAGTGATTGATTTCTCAAATAAGTAGAAATAGAACTGCTGTTTGATTCAGAAATCTCACTACTGAATATCTACCCAAAATAAAATAAATTTTAATATAAAAAAGACAACCTGCACTCATATGTTTATCACAGCACTATTGTCAATATTAAAGTCATGGAATCAACCTATGTGTTCAACAACAGAGAACTGAATAAATAAATCTGGTAAATATACATCATATAATACTACATAGTCATAAAAAAGAGTAAAATCAAGTTCTTCCCAACAACGTGGTTGCAGCTGGGAGGCATTAATTATCTTAAGTGAATTAATTCAGAAACAGAAAATCAGATACCACATGTTCTCACTTATAATGAGAGCTGATCATGGTTACACATGTACAAAGATAGAAACAATAGACACTGGAGACTTCAAAAGGACAGAGGGAGGAGGGTTAATTTGGAGTACTATCTATAGGATACTATGTTCACTATTTGGGTGATGGGGGTTACTAAAAGCCTAGACCCCAACTTCATGCAATATAATCTTCTATCAGAGCTGCACAGGTACACCATTAATCTATAATTTTTAAAAATTGTTTAAATAAATTGAAAACCTAAATAAATGGAAAGCTATACTGTGTTCATGGGTTGGAAGTATTAATATTGTTAAAATACTACCCAAAGCAATCTACAGATTCAGTGTAATACATATTAAATTTCCAATCTAATTTTTCATAGAAATTGACAAATAAATTATAAAATTCATATGCAACCATAAATAAAATCCTTGATTAGTCAAAGCAATCATGAGCACAAAGTACAAAGCTGGAGGTATCACATTACTTGATTTCTAACTATACTTTACTGTGACTAACTAAAACAACATGATACTGCCATAAAATTAGACATTTCAGTGAAATAGAATAGAAAGTAAAGAAATCAACCCATTTATTTATAGTCAGTTGATGTGTGACAAAGTTGCAAGTAATGAACAATGGAAAAAAAAGGACAATATTGTCAATAGAAGGTATTGTAAAAGCTTGACATTAATGTATAGAAGAATGAAATTGAAACTTTATTTCAAACCATATACCTAAATCAACTCCAAATGTATTAGAGACTTAAACATAAAACCCAAACTTGTAAAACTACCAAAAATAGGGGAAACTATATTGTATTGGTGTGGGCAATAATTTTTTTTAGATTTAACTCAAAAGGATAGGTAACAAAAGCAAAAATATATAATTAGAATTACAAGAAATTTTTAAAGAAGAAAATAATTAACAGTATGAAGTTATAACCTAAAGACTGGTAGAAAATATTTGGAAGTCATAGATTTCCAAGGGGTTAATTTCCAAAATATAAGAGATAAAAATGTTAGAAAATAATCAAGTGATCTGATTTAAAAATGAGCAAGGGACCTCAGTAGACATTTCTCCAAAGAAGACATATTAATGGTCAACAGATATATTTAAAAAATAATTAGCGTCACTAATCATTAGGGAAATGCAAATTAAAACTGCAATGAAATATCACTTCGCACATGCTAGAATGGCTAGTGTCAAATAGATGAAAGATAAGTGTTGGCAAGAATACAGAGAAAAGGGAACTCTTATATGCTGTTGTTGGGAATGTAAATTAGTAACACAATTATGGAAAAGAGTATAATGAGTTGCTTAAAAAACTAAAAATAAAATTACCATATAATCCATCAATTCAATTTCTGAGTAAATATCCAGAAGATTTAAGATCACTATGCCATAGAAATGTCTGTATTTCATGATTTCATGTTTATTTCAGCACTAGTCACAACAGTCAAGTTATGAGTTTTTAAATGTGGTATATATACCCTGTGAAATATTGTTAAGCTTTAGGAAAAAAATGTTATTTGTGAAATCACGAATGGAATGGAAATAGCATGCTAAGTGAAACAAGCCAGGCATAGAAAGAAAAGTACTGAGTGTTCTCACTTCTGTGTGGTAGGTACAATAATGTAAACTCAAAGAAGCAGAGAGAAGAATTAATGGTGGTTTCAGAGGCTAAAGGGCTGGATAGTGAGATGATGGTCAGAGGGCACAAAGCCTCAGTTAAATAGAAAACATACTTTTTATTTTTCTTTGAGATATATTGAACAGCATGGTGAATATAGTACATAATAATGTAAATTTTTAAATTGCTAAGAGATAAATTTCAAATTTTCTTACCACAAAAATTTATAAGTATTATAGGTTATGGATATGTTAATTAGCTTTATTTAATTTACTCCAAATTGTATTAATGAATAACATCATTTTGTGCTCCATAAAATATACAACTTTGTCAATTACAATTAATAAAATAAATATTTTAAAACAAGATAAAATACCTAAACAGAAGTCTTGAAACCATAAGTCTTTAGGAAGAAAAAATAGGATAAATGTTTCTTGATCTTTTTCTTAGTAATGATTTTTCTGGATATCACATCAGAATCTCAGGCAACAAAAGTACAAATAAATAAGTGGGAAAACCAACTAATATGCTTTTCCACAACAAAGAGAACAGTGAAAAGGCAACCTACAAAATAGAATATATTTGTAAACTATATGTTTGATAATATGTTCATATCCAAGATATATAAAGAATTGCCAAAACTCAATATTAAATAATCAATTAACCAGACTAAACAGTGGCCTAAGAACCTAAATAGACATTTCCCCAAAGAAGACATCACAATAGGCATATGAAAAGACGCTCAACATCACTAATCATCAGAGAAATGCAAACTGAAACCATAAGAAGATAGTATCCTATATCTGTTAGGATGGCTATCATCAAACATAAAAGAGGTAAGTGCTGATGAGGGTGTGGAGAAAGGGAATGCCTAGTATATTGGTGGTAGGAACATAGATGGATATAGTTATTGTGGAAAACAATATGGGGTTTCCTAAAGCTATTAAATTTAGAACTACTATATTTACAATAGCTGAGATATGGAAACAATTTAAATAGCCATAAATGGATGAATGGATACAGAAATTGTCTCATATATGTATAAAATGAAATATTATTCAGCCTTAAAAACACTTTAGGAGGCCAAGGTGAGTGGATTGCCTGAGCCCGCGGGTTCGAGAGCAGCCCAGGCAACTTGCTGAGACCTCATCTCTACAATAAAATAAAGAATAGCCAGGTGCAGTAGTGTGCATCTGTAGTTCTGGCTACTTGGAAGGCTGAGGCGGAAGGATCGTTGGAGCCCAGCGGGTCAATGCTGGGGTGGCCGTGAGTGTGCCACTGCACTCCAATCTGGGCGACAGAGTGAGAAAAATAAAAAGATGCCCTGCCATTTGCCACTGCATGGATAAACCTGGAAGGCATTATGCTAAGTGAAGTAAGCTGGACACAGAAATAAAAATACTGCATGATCTGACTACCTGTATGTGGAAACTAAAAAATAGTAAAATGCATAGAAATATAGAAATATAATGGTGGTTACCAAACTGTGGTGTGTGTAGGAAATAGGGAGATGTTGGTCAAATATATGAAGTTGCAGTTATGTAAGAAAAATAGATTTAGAAATCTAATATATGACATGAGAACTACATTTAACAATGTATTGTATTTTGAATTTTTGCTAAAATAATTGAATTTAGGTGCTCTCGGTCACACACCAGACATAAAAATGTGTAAGTATGTGAGATGATTAATAAGTTAAATTGAGTTGCTATGGTAATATTTCACTATGTATATCATCAAAACATCATGTCTAACATTATTACATATACATTATTAGTATATGCAATCTTAAAAGGAAAAATAATTTTTTAAATAAAGCAATGTATAAATCGCACATATATTTAATACTTTTATTGCATTGCTCAGAAGTTAATCACCTGTCTATATCTGTCTACAGGGTAAGATGAGAAATGCAGTTTTCATGTGAGTAAACAAATGCCTTGCTGAAACTTCACTGTGAGCAATTCTGTTACTTAAAAGAAGAGAATGCATTCTGGGGGACAGTTGATCATGTTTCCCAGGACTAGTCTTAAAATTTCATCTTTGTCTGTTTATCACTTTACTTCACATTTCCTTGTGTAATCCAGCTTGCAGCTATAGTGTATATAACTCTTAAAAGCTAAATAATATAGCATCCTCCTTGTCCAGCTCTAATTTCTCTCATTATTTTCTCAAATAAATGCATATGAATTTGTTACATTCACCACGTCCAAAAATGAGTTAGGGATGCTTGAAATAGGGTACAATCATTGAACTCTCCTAAATAATCTATAGAAACTTAATTTTACTAAAATTTGTTCTTTCATATCATTCAAGATAAAATTATGTCAGCCATATGTATTTTTTTAAAATCAATAGTAAACTATAGATAATCAAGTTTATTTTATAGAAGGAGAGTTCTGTGATCAGTTTAAAGAAATAATTTTTTGTTTCAGGAACTCGAGTGAGAGAAATTAGTTTAACAGTTATTATGTCAATTTTGGCAAATAATAATAATAATAGTCTAGACTTTGAATTGTTTGAGAAAGGGAAAGCACCGAAAAAGCCAAGGATTCAAATGAGGAAAACAATCAAAGATTTTGATGAGAAATTCAATAATAATAGGAAAAATAGGAGCCAAGATAACTTGTTGGATTCTGGTAAGGAAATTGAGCGATGAGATAAGAGAAATTGGGGTGGGGGGGTCAAGATATTAATAGCTTGTTGCCCTGAGCAGGGATGTTCCTCCTTGCTGTCCTGGGTTCCTAAGTTGATTTAATTAAAAGCAAATGCTGATGGGTTGGCAACATTTACTATAACCATGAAACCCATATGGCCTCAGATGGCAGATGAGAAAATACCTCACATCTATTTCCAAGAGATATATTTTGGAAACTTCCAATGTCAGAACATCATGTTATGAATACATATGTATATATTATATATTTTATGAATATATATGTATAAATGTATATATATATATATATATATTTGCATTTTCAAACTTGAAATATCCATATTATCCCTGGTATTGGGGAAAATATGGAACATTATCATGAGAAAAATATTCTCTTTACTACCACTGATACTTAATTTAGAATATGTATTCTTGCATGTTTTCCTGTGTCTTTTCCAAGTTCATGTCTTAAATCATCTTTGAAGTTCATGGTAAATACATGAGATAAATATGAAAATTCGGTAGATTCCACATATATAAGCTCAAGGCACTATTTTTAAAATTACTCTTATGGAGGATTTTGTATTAAATTTAATGTTGCTGCAATGTTCTTTGTATGAATTTGTAAGTATTTTTTTCATAAAATGAAATGAGGTGAATTGCTTATTGTTTTAAAGTCCCAGTCAAATTATTGGCTGCACAATAAAATGAGATTGTTGGAACAATTACTTAGGTCAAGTATATTATTATAATTATTCACAATAAGATTGTCCTCGAAGTTTATGAATTTCAAGCAAAATTAATACTATATGCATTTTAAAGGAAATAGTCAGAAATAGTCACTATTAATTAATAGTGAATTAATTTTGCAAAACTAGGGCAATATCTAAGGAGTTAGCTCGATGAATGTGATAGTTTCCTTTTCACTTTTTTTTATTAATTATACAAATATATAGGAACAACATCATATCTTTTTTAAAAAAACAATTTATTTTATGACTTAAAAATGACACTGATTTAAAGCTTGCATTTTCTGATTTGGTAAACTGTAAGTAGAAAAAAGAAAATTTCCTAAGTATATAGTTACCTGACTTATCTAAAATTGTCATGGGAGACTCATTAACCACTGATGGATACATACACCTCTGGTGAAATCTTAATCTGGAATAAGATAACTAGAAGTACTAGAATAAGAAGCAACTGGAAGGAAGTCCATATATTCAGGGCATTATTTGCTATCATTGACAGGGAATTAAAAATAATGTTGTCTTCTACCCTTATTGACATTAACAAAAACTTCTCCTTGTATCTACTTTGAAAAATATGTCATTTCTCATTGAAGTTCACCTTTGCAAATTGAAAGTATGCTGTATAATCTATATAAATGCCATATTCTTCAAATTTGTTAGTGCTCCATTTCCATTTTGTATAATTGGACATTAGACAATATTTTACAAATACTTAATTTTCTGGTTTAAAAATAAACATATACCATATTTACAAATAATACATAAATATTATTGGTCATAATTTAGAAAAGACTTACACAAAAGGAGAAAATCAAGAAAATGTCTGTCAGAGTTTTAATCATTGTGCTGGTTAATTCTGAGGAGTGGTCCAAGAAAAATCAAGTGCCAAAGTCTCTAAGATTTTGTGGAGAGGACTGTGGACACTATTGAATAATTATTTTTTTTCATTTAGTCATCACTTTATCATTTTTAGTTACAAAAGAGACGTAATACATCAATGTTAATATAATATGCTACTATTTAAGATGTAAAGTTTTAATTTGTCATGCTTTTTGTAATTTTACTTTTTTCTTTCAATTTCTTTCCTTTAAATACACAATACATATTGACTCAAGTAAAATGATTTCTTAAATTCATGAATTGAATTAAAAAATGTTTAATTTATTTAAATTCAATCTTAATGAACCGCTGGAAAGGTTCATGGTAATATGTGCCCAACAGTTTTGATTTTGTTTGTATTACAGCAAGTTTGAAAGAGTATGCATTCAGAGAGATAAATGAGAACATAAAAATTATGTTTTTATTATACTTTATAATTACTATTACACATATTGTCCCATAAAATAATATACATATTATATATAATATATGATACATCATCTATACATATAAAACATACATGTATATATATGGGTCTATGTATACATATGATAATGTATTTATATGATATACTCAGTTTTCATTCACTAGGTGTCTCAACTATTTTTTCATTTAGCCTAATGTTGGATCCAGCTAAAAAAAATTTATGCTGTAGCTTTATTAGTTTCCACAGGGCTTCCAAAGATCAAGAAAATGTTCGCTTTACCTAAGGATTCAATATTAACCTTTATGCCACATAAAACTGCAGGCCTGTTGAGTATCTGTGGCTGACAGTCACAGAGGCTAATGATTGATGAACTGATAGTTTGCAGGCAGTTTCCCAGGAATAATGGCATTCTTAGACTAACATTAAAAACATAAAATCACATTTTGTTATGCCTAAAGAGAAAAGAAATTTCTTTGTCCACTTTGTGTTTGACCTTGTACTATGGGGATTCACAGGTGTTCTGCCCTGCCTTAAAAGACAAAATAGATATAAGCACATTGATTTTGATAGACTTTTTTTTTTAGTAAAAGGAAATACTATTTTCAGATTTGTGACATTAAAGTGTATAATTTATTAGCTTAAACTATACTGACATAATTAAACTATTAATTGGGCATAATGCTTTTAAAAGTCCCACAATTAATATATTTGGGTTTATTTTGGAAGATATAGGGAGTGTGACAAATGATTTTATAGTTTAAAATTGTACCAAAATCTGCAAATATTTTTGTCTTAACATGACATAATTTTGACCAGACTTGATATCCATTTTGGAGTATCAGCATGACTTGGCCTCTATCAAAATTGAACTATTTGTCTCTTTCAGTTTTGATTTTCATAAATTTACAATTACCTTCACTCTAGTTGGAGAAATGTTTGAAGAAGAAGCTGACTTCATGTCTATATTAAATATTTTTCATTTTAAATTATAGAAAAAATGAATTCCAAAAAATAACACGTGGAAGATAAAAAAAGTTCTAGGTCAAATTTCTGAAAAATAAATATAAATAAAAAGCTTAAGTTTTTCTCATAGACCTAAACATTTCCACATTGATCCTCTTTTTTTTACATTTGACAGGTATTCTGATTTTACAACAGAATGAATATGGTACAGTTTACAATGGATACGGTACAATTTGTCCATATGCTGACATATATATTAATATTCAGATATACCTCTCCAAAATGCTCCTTCATAGATGCAATTTTAAAAAGAGTTAGCAAACAATGGAGCATTAAATGAATTAATGGCAAAATTCAGACTTAATGCCTCCTTGTCCCTATTGCTGAATATGTCCGGTGTGTACCCATGTAGAGAACTTTGAAGCTAGGGATCCCTGACTCCAAACCTGTCAATCACTAGGCTATTAAACAGATTTCTTACAATTTCTGAACCTCAGCATTCTTCTTTCTAAAATAGAGACAATAATTTTCACCTTTTAATACTGCTGATTTTATGAGCTAGCATACAGAAAACTTAGAAAATTGATAGATATTTGGTAAGCACTCAGCAAATAATACTTATGATTAATAACAGTGACAAGATTTTAGCAAAGGTGGCTAGCATCAAATAATATTCATAATGCTCCTAGCAATTGTATTATTACATGTACAATATGCAATTAAACAGAAAATACACTAAGCCTTCTACATACAAAAGAGTTTCCTTCCAAGAATGTGTTTGAAAGTTCAATTTGTAAGTCCAACAAAGTTAGCGTAGTACCCTGCCAACAGCCCACTGCTGCTTTTACACTTACTTTCAGAATTTCTGAGTTTGAAATACAGATACTTTACTACTGTACTCTATATAGTACTGTACAGTAAAGCACACAAAAGCACAATCACTTGTAGAAGATGCATGCATGTGACAATTTATGCCAAACATGTGAACTAACTTCCATGACTGGACATTTGAAAGTTTGCAACTTGAAGTTTCGTATGTAGGAAACTTACTATAAAAGGGATTTGAGGAAGTAAACTCTGAAGACATATTTGTTCACTAAATTAAAAAATTTTCCTCTATAGGCTGGACACAGTGGCTCAAGCTTGTAATCCCATTACTTTGGGAAGTCAAGGTGAAGAGGCTGCCCGAGCCCAAGGGTTTGAGGACAGCTTGGGCAACTTGGTGAGACCTCATCTCTACAATAAATCAAAAAAAAAAAAAATTAGCAGGGCATGGCAGCACATGCCTGTAGTTCCAGTTACTTGGAAGGCTGAAGCCAGAAGGATCACCTGAGCTCAACAGGTCGATGATAGGGTGGCCGCGAGCATGCCACTGCCCTCCATCATGGGCAAAGGAGTGAGACTCCAACTAAAAAAAAAAAGAAAAAGAAATTCCTCTATTGTGTGGTTATGTTACCTTAAGATACGTGCTATAACAGCAAGTTTATAGCTATTAATCTTAAGATTTCCTGATAGTGATTTATTAATTCTAATTTTCACTAAATTATATTATTTAGATAAACTTTAAAAATAGTTATAATCATCTTTTTAATTTTGAACCCAATCAGATTTTATCAGGTCTTAACAGTAATAAACATGATACATTTCATTTTGTTACCTTGAACAACCTTCTTTGTAGGCACTATGTTTAATACTCTCAAGAGTACTATTTTCTTCTTCTTTTTTTTTTGATTTTTATTTTAAAGATGTAGGGTACAATTCAGGGTTAGGTATATAAATGTTCATTATGCAGGCACTCTTGTTGATGAGGTGTGCTCCTCCTTCCCCTGTCAGTTTCCCTCAACTGCCTATCCAACCCTGCCTCCCCTGGTGGTTTTCCATTATCTCCAATCCTTGATAATTGTTCAAGGACCACTTATGAGTGAGAACATATGATACTCTGTTCTTTGTTTCTGGTGTGATAGACTCTAAAGCCGTTCAAGTTGCTGTGAAGTCAACATGTTTGTCCTTCTTTATGGCTGCATAATATTCCATTGTGTATATGTACCATATTTTTTTAATCCAGTACAGCTTGGATTGGCAGTATGGTTGGTTCCATGTTTTTGCCATTGTGAATAGAACTGAAACAAACATGCATGTGCAGGTATTTTTTTGGTAGAATGACTTGAGTTCTTCTAAGAATATTCCCAATAGGGGCATTGCTGGGTCATATGGAAGGTCAATTTCTAATTCTTTCAGAAATTGCTACAATGTCTTCCAAAGAGGTTGCACTAGTTTGAATTACCACCAGCAATATAGAAGCATACCTTTGCCCCACATCCTCACCACAATAGTACTATTTCTTTAACAAGTTTGCAGATGGTGATGCTGAAGTGTGAATGAGCTTAGGAACTTTCACAGGAACCCACAGCCAGAAAGCGACCAAGCTCACATTTAGGCTGAGACATTATTGTCTGCAGAGCTCTAGAGCTTAACCCTTATGTCATATTAACTGGACAAAAAGAGAAATTTGGTTTAAGCACAGTTAAAGCCTCTGGGAATGTATAGAAAAAATTAAACAATAGATTTTCTTTATGCTCAATCAGCCATATATACCAGATGCGGTAAAGATTTAACAAAGATTAAAATATATTAAAAGTTACAAATCAGCCTACTTAACTAATTAAAAAACTATCTCTGCCTGAAGATGGGTTAAGGGTAAGGAAAGAGATTATAAAGGAAACAAGGAAAAGTCTGGGTGTGACATATATGTTCACTATCTTGATTTGTGATACAGGGTACATAGGTATATATATGACATTTATTAAAATATACCCTTACATATGTATATTATACACTTATGCAAAGGTGCAAATAGTCTTTTAATTTAATATAACTAACTTAAGGCAATACAAAACATATTGATTAAAGATTTACAAATTTATGCAGTTTAAAAAAGAGAATGCTGTTGGTTAAGATTTTCTACAGTAATTCTATGGGGAACTAGTAATTCAAGTTTCTCTTGAAGGATGTGTAAGGTGCAAAGATACTAAGAGGCAAGAAGACCAGTGTATATTAATGGGCCCACTGTTTTGCATTAAAGGTAAAATAAAGCATAAACAACTGGTTATCTTAATAGAGTTAATCCTTGATCACAGATTGAGAAATGATATAAAGAGACCAGAATGTTCAAGCCATGTTGGAGTTGAATGAAATATGTAATGTCAGAAATGATTCACTATAACTCTTAATTACTTACATACATAAAACTTCAAGGAAAATGTAATGATTGAAGTATAATTTTGAATTTGAAAATCTATCTTGACACTAAACAGCATTTGATCCAATCTTGATATTTTCAACTGCAATAATGGAAAAGACTGTTGAAATTTATTATTATTATTATAATTATTATTATTATTATTATTTTGAGTTGGAGTCTCACTCTGTCACCCAGACTGGAGTGCAGTGGCCGCTGT
>NW_007248696.1:222421-238162 GCF_000164805.1 Carlito syrichta
GGGCTCCGGCAATCCTTCCGCCTCAGCCTTCCAAGTAGCTGGAACTACAGGCATGCGCTACCATGCCCAGCTAATTTTTTTGATTTATTGTAGAGATGAGGTCTCGCCAAGTTGCCCAGGTGGATCTCGAACCCATGGGCTCGGGCAATCCACTCACCTTAGTCTCCCAAAGCGTGGGATTACAGGTTGAGCCACCAAGCCTGGTAAAATTAATTATTTTAATAATATATTGTCAATTGATACTTGTTGAAAAAACTCACACATTGAAATCCATGCTCATCACCTGAAAGGCAGGCTCAATAGATGCAGTAAAAGAATTTTGGTGCCAGTAATGACTCCACACCTGGCTAGGACCAAGAGATTTTTTAAAGGGGCTGTTACAGAGAGGATCTGTAATGGAGGAAAAAAGAAAGAAAGAGAGAGAGAGTTACGGGGAGAGGGCTGTATTTATAAGCCTGATAGGAGCCGGAAGGGGCTGTGCTATGTTCCTATTGGAGGAGCTGCATGGGAGTAGGGTGGGGCCGATGCTGTGTTATAGTCCTATTGGACGCATAACAAAGCTGGCTAAAGATTGGAGGCTTGCAGGTTTGAAATTTGCGTGCGGGGAATTGTGCTCATGGAAGCCGGGACCTAGGGCCTTTGTTGTCTGGTGTGTCCTCACCATGCTCGGTGCCATTTTGGGAGCCGCCCCTCTGGTCGCTTCCTGCACCCTTCATTCCCACCTTTTCTGTTTTTATGGGGAGGGGCGTTGTTACTCTTTCTGGCTACTTCCTGCTGGTTGGGAGCATTGTGGGGGTAAGATGGTGGAAGGGTGCAGAACCATCCAGAGCAGGGTCCAAAGGTAGGCGCTGAAGGTGTAGATTTCTGCAGGTGAGAGTTCCATGAAGGTTCCTTGTAAGTGTAGAACAGCGACCTATTCTGGCCAGTCTTCTAATGAGCATGGGGATGGTAGTAACCAGCTGTCCTGGAGCAGACTGTGGAGGTAGACAGAAAACCTGGAAGAGAGCATATCTGGTCTTCAAGCAATTTAAAAGAGGGTGGGGTAGGTGTGGTTCCTGGAGCTTGCTGCTTATCTCACCCTAGAGACTGAATCAAGAACTTTAAGAGTTTAAGTATCAAAGTTTTAAAAGCATGTTATAACACAAAATCACTGTAGTTATTGTAAAAGTTACGCATTTAGCCAAAATGATAGTCCAACAATTTTGAAAAGAAAGAAAACCTCAGACAGTGGGGGAAAGGCTAATTGAATTTTGTCTCTTTTTTTCCCCCTCTGTTGTTTAAAGGAGAAAATTTTTTGGAGATTGTTAATTAAGAAGTTCATGTTCTGGTCTTTGGGTAGCATGTAGGCTTAGCATTAGTGTAATTGACATTAATGATAAATTTATGGAAGCTTTTTGAAACCTGAGTGTTTATAGAATTCCTTTCACTTCTTTTCACAAGCTTTCACCTACCATGTTCGATAAACTCATACCATTTTTTGACATGCTTAGACCTTCTATTTTTGTTCCATACTTTCTTTAACCAGCCATTCTATTATAGAACAAAAATGTACCATACAAGATTCTTTTCTATACAATTATTTATCTTTCCTTTATTCTTTCTGACTAAAACATACCTCACACCAACAACTTTCTTTACATTTTTCCTAACCTCAGAGCTCTAACCAAAGCAATAAGTTTATATGCAGTGGAAGGGCTTAGATAGGATCCAACGTGGAACTATTAGGGAAATTCAAAGCTACACAAAAGGCACCCAAAAAGCACAGTGGTGATGGCTCAGGGTAAAGAACAATATGAGCTTTAATTTTTGTCATAATGTTCCTTCCCAATAATGGAGCTGGACACATTGACATAACAAGGAAAGAGTGTTGAAATATTTTATTTCCCAGAACACATGGAAGTAATGGTGTAGTGAGGGGCCTGGATATAATGCCCTGTACCCCCACAACCGAAAGGAGTGAAGGAAGGAGGGAACCAGGAAATTCAAGTAGAGCTGAGCATATAGGCCTCGTATCAATAACAAATGATATGACCCTGCCAGCTACTGATATTTCCACCCTAGGCTCAGTTGGTTTAATAGTTTGTTCCAAAGACGTTGGGGCTGCCAAGCCAGGGGCGAGTTAATTCGCCTGCAGCAAGCCCAAGAGATCCCCTTCTGAGATCGTGCAAGATGCCTGGTGTCCCTTAATTGCAGCAAGCCTCTGGGCCATGTGCTCTCCTGTGGCTAAGTGAATGAGGCAATCATGAGCCCAATGTCCATGCTGTTTGCATTTGGGACAGGGTTTTGCTGGTGGGCAGGTCTTGACAGTCTTTGGCCATATGCCCATTTTGATGGCATCGGAAGGAAACCTGGGAAGGGGGTTGTGTACCCCTTCTGCTATTGACCATCTGGGTTGGAAGATTATCAGTGGTGGCTTTTTCTGCTAAAGTGGTAGATAAAAACTGAAATGTTTCCCACTTATGTTGGTGGTCCTGTATTCTTTCCTCCTTTTGGTTGTAAAAGATTTTAAAGGCCATGTCCAGTAGCTCTAATTGAGGGGTTTGTGGGTCCTTTTGAATTTTTGGAGTTAGCGCCTAATACCCGGTGCTGACTGGGAGATAAAATATATAGCCAAAAGAGTTTGTCCCGCTACAGAGTTTAAATAAATATTAGTAAACTGCTGCAATGTCTCAGAGAGGTGACTTAAAAACATTGCTGGATTTCCATCTGGTCTTTGAAAAACCTCTTTTATTTTGTCATAGTTAGCTTGCTTAATAACACATTTTTTGTAGTTAACAGGATTAATTTATATTATCCCTTTACTTTCATCTGGGAAGAAGGTTGACATAGTCCCAGTTTAGATATTACTTGAGAGAAATTTATCATAAGAAAACAACAAAGAAGAATTTTTATATCATTTTGTCCCAGAGACCCCCTTGAGAAGAAACCTGTTAAGCCATGTGTAAACTTTAATGGACTTTCCAAGAACATGTGGGGGTGGTGACGTTGCAGTTAGTAGGGCTGCCACCTGGAGGTTATTAAGCATTGGGGAGGGGGAGAAGTCTGGAGGCTGGGGTTAGGTGCTGTGTCCTTTGGCACCAGTCCCTTTTCTGAAGATAAAAGAGAAATACTGAAAGTCAGGGTTACGTGCCATGGCTGTAGACGCCAGCCCTTCCTTTGCAGATAAAGGTGGAGAGTAAGAAGGAGGAGAAACTGATGGAGATTGGAATAGCAAAAGCAGACTATAGGAGGTTTATCTGCTGGGTTGAAGTTAGAAATAGAGGAGGGAGGTGGCAGGATTAGCTGTGTATGATTTAAGACGTTTTTTATTTGTGAGAAGTCTGAGATAGAGAAGGGGATGTGTACCAAAACAATACCCTCTGCACCCGCTACTTTGCGGAGGGGAGCGAGGACGACTGGTGTGGCCTTGGATTGGGTTACCGGAGGGCTACACTGGGCAGTGATTGAAAGGGGAGGGTATAGAGGAGGAAGTATGGACTCCTGTGGAACAGTGGAAGGGAGAGAAGCTGTAGAAGAAGCAGCGGATGCTAGCATGAGTTGGGGATAGAGGTTAGAGGGATTATAGTTGAGGCACAGATGGGGATGTGAAAAGGACTGAACATAGGGAATCTCTACCCACCATTTTGAATGCTCACAGAAATTATATAAGTCCTGAATAATATCAGGATTGAGGGACCCCTGGGGGGGGCACTGATTTTGGTTGTCTAAGGGATATGTTGGCCAGTCTTGGGTGCAGAAACAAATTAGGCATTTGGGTTTGATATCAGGGGAAAGAGAAAGTGTAGTGAGATTGTTTAAGAGGCATTTAAGAGGGGAATCAGCCGGCAGGGATGACGAGCCTCCCATAGTCAGACATGTAGACTAAACAGTGTGTCCCCCGAAGAGTCAGCTGTCCGAGAAGTGTGGCTGTGGCAAAGCCTGTTGTCACAGGGGTTTGGCACAACCAGCTTCCTTCTGGAGAACCGAGGGGGTCAAGGCACCTAGCACAAGGATTTTTGAACCAGACTGAAAGCACTAGACCGGGCGGCAGGTGGGAGCATGTTCAAGATTCCTGTCGGTTGAATAGGGTTTACTATGGGGCAACAAACATGGAGCCTCTGAGGCTCTCTGTTACCCGACAGATATATGAGTCCTTCAGAATCTGCTGTGGGCCAGCGGACGTGGGACCCCTGGGGTCCGCTGTGGCCTGACAGCCATGTGATTCCTTAGGGAGGGGGGAGAGAGAGTTGTGTGAGATCCGCTGTGGGCTAGCAGACGTGGGACCCCTAGTGCCCGCTGCAGCCCAGTGGCCATGGGAAGGTGTGAGAGAGATAAGGAGGAGGAAAGAGCCTTTAGCTGTAGCTTGGCAACTGTAGGAGTTTTGGGTTTGAGAGAGAAAAGGAGAAGAGTAAGCCTTCAGGGTCCGCTGTGGCCATGAAGGCCGAGGCGGGGTGTGTTCCCCCTCGCCCTGGGGCCAGAGGGGCTGCCAGATGATCAACGGTCAGTTCCCTCCGGTGATCCCGGGCAAGTTTCAGGCTTCTATGTCTGGGGAACTCACCTATCCAATGGTCACTGGTGGATGCAGTTCATGCATTCAAAATGGTGGGGAAGGTCCGGGAGGGCTGGAGTGGCCACTGGTGCTGGGTTGGGGATCCCGCCTACGGGAATACACCCGCGCAAAGGCGAGGGAGCACCCGATCTGAGTCACGGCACCAATAAAAGAATTTCAGCACCAGTAATGACTCCACACCTGGCCAGGACTAAGAGATTTATTAAAGGGGCTGTTACAGAGAGGATCTGTAATGGAGGAGAAAAGAAAGAAAGAGAGAGTTACAGGGAGAGGGCTGTATTTATAAGCCTGACAGGGGCCAGAAGGGGCTGTACTATGTTCCTACTGGAGGAGCTGCATGGGAGTAGGGTGGGGCCGCTGCCGTGTTATAGTCCTATTGGACGCATAACAAAGCTGGCTAAGGATTGGAGGCTCGCAGGTTTAAAATTCGTGCACATGGGGAATTGTGCTCACGGAAGCCAGGACCTAGGGCCTTTGTTGTCTGGTGTGTCCTCACCATGCTTGGTGCCATTTTGGGAACTGCTCCTCTGGTCGCTTCCTGCACCCTTCATGCAGTACATGACTAATTTAAAAAGCATCATCACACATGTTTGTTTGTTACACCTATGTAACAAATTAGCCCATGGACCACTTAAATATAAAAAAAAATTGTTTTTAAAGTTTTCACTAAATATTTGACTTGACATTTTTAAGAAGCTTGTTTTTTCCTAAGAACAGCAACAAAAATCTTCACTATTTTTGTTTTATGAACAGATGAAAAAACTTGGAAAACATATTTTCTGATCATAATTTTATAAAGCGATATCCTCCATAGCTTAACTTTCCAGGGTAGTTTGAAGTCAACTTGCAATATAGTCTTTTAGAAAGAAAAACAAAGTAGCAATAACATCTGGTTTGAGAAAGTAAACAAATACATTTCATTTTGTTTGGGCTTTTTCCCCCACAAAAATACTGATTTATGGAACTGTCAGGTTTGAATATATATAACACAACTTTCTCAGATTGAATCCAATTGATTTTCTATAACAATGTCGAGCATTCAATACATTACAAGACCAGTGAGGCTGTAATAAATAATCCTTTCAGAAAGAAAGTGATTCTTCTCTCCATAAACACATAGGTAAATATCATTTGTTTCTGCTCTCTATATAGAAACAAAGTGTTCGGAGACTTCAGATTTAGAATGTCCTTAATCCTTAATCATTTCCTAGGAAATAATTCCCTATGTCCTTCTTTTCAGCATTGCCTCTGAGACCATTGTTAGAATTAACTTAAGCCTGAGTTAAGTCCCATGGATTCATATTTAAAAAAGAAAATCTTGCAATTCCACTTGATCCTGAAAGAACTGATCCTATAGAACTGATTGCAGCTTTACTTTGAAAGGGTGGAAATGCAAAGAGTACCATGAAAGTCTGTGAGTCAACTTTGTGATTGAAATAGGGACTGAATGCTTAATTCACAGACACCAACACCAAAAGTACAAGTTATCAAAAGGAGAAGTTTTATTTAGTCAAGAGCTGGGTCAGTGGTGACTTGCCTGTTGGACATGACAGTCCCACAGCAAGAGGCCCTGATTAGCTGTAGGGGCTTAAGAAAGGCTAAACCACACTGGGACTTTCCAAGTGGGCTAAACTGCAACATCCTGGAGGCCTAGGTACCCTTCAAACAATGCAAGCGTGGTTCACAGAAGCCAAAAAAAAAAAAGCTGCTAAACAGTTTAACCTAGCCAGCAAGTGCTGTTGCCAGTTTGCAGGAAGGGAACTTTTTAACTGTGCAAAGGCTGACTACATGTTTAGTTTAATTTTTGACATTGTAGATGTTTTTTTTAAGCACCCTTTCACAGATGAGAATGATAGATAAGTAGCTTTGTAGAATACCAAGTTTTTCTAAAAAACAAAGCCAGCAAGTTACATACCTACACCACTAAATATAATGCTTATGAATTTTGATACATTTAAAATATTATTTTGGTAACAATCTTTCTTATTCTTTAATACTACACATTTGAATAAAATAGGCATAGTAAAATTATAAATTTATACATTTCTGTTTTATAAGAGGTATGTACCCAATATGCTACTTTTTGTATTGATTTCTTATTTAAGTTTCCGTCATTTTTACATATAATTTGCCAGTATAAAATCCAAGGTGAGCAGGCATCATTTGTACAATTTAAAAAGCAATTTCTAAAATGTTTGTGAAAATATAACCTCAATTAGCAATTTAAGAACATTGAAAAAAATCAATAAATTTTAAATGCGAATGGCAGAAGTGAAGCAGATTTAGAGATATATAAAAGTGAAATACAGAAAAAGGATCAACTCATATCCATATGAGATAATATGATTGATGAACATATTTCATATTGCTGTCATAAAGTTACAAGTAATATTGAGGCAGGGAACCCTTCCCCCAAGTCTTATAAGATAAAAGCCTTCCCAGGACAATGAAAGAGTTCTTTTAACACTGTAAGATAATAACTTTGTTGTAAATTTGAGCTATGAAATACCCAATTAACCAGTATATTACTAATAAGTAAACCTTATTGGGGGACAAGGAAGATAAAATTCTGTAAAAGGCCATGCCCCATTGAGTGTGAGGCTCAGACTTTGGATGCAAATACGCTGAGCCGGTGCCAGTACAAATAAATGCTGCTTCCTGGCAAAGTGGTTTCTGTAAAGATTCCCACTACAATATTAACAAAAATAATTACTAATACTTTTGATTGGTTACCATATATCACAAACTTTTTTATGTTTTAAAATATTATCTTATTTAATAATGATCATATGAAGAAATACCGCTATCATACCCATTTTACATTTAAGGTGACTGATGTATAAAAATTCTAGGTCACTTGCCCAAAACACTTATATAATAAATTAATCTTGGAATCTGACTCTCATGTCTACAACTTCAACCACAAAAAGAGTCTTTTGCTTCTCTCCCACACAATTAATTGGGCAATATCTATTCTCCTACCTAGTTAATAAATCTAATGCATTTTTTCTTTTCTTTTGTCACTATTCTATTTCAGATGCGTATGTAGCAAATATGTTGCCATATTCCTTCATTTCTTTCCTGTGTTTACACGTAGGTGATCACCCATTTAGCATAAAGACCATAATTGCTTTCCAGAGTTCCAAGTCTACTCACCAACCTTCCAAATCTTGGTAATTATAGAATATTGCTTGCGTCTCTAAAGCTGGATACACAGAGCACTCTAAAACTGGCTACAATCTATATTCTCCCCCACTTACATCCCCCAGAAACTCATGTCTTTGCTTCCCTTTATTTATTTTATACGACTCTAAAAACAAATCAGTAGTAACAACACATATTAATTTAAAAGGCAATTTCTTTGATAAGGTGATTGTACCTTGCATCCACATGCTTCTTTCAACTTTAAATATTTTGTGTATTTAATCTAAATATACCTTAACACTATATTATTAGTCATGACTTCATGAGGTTGTTAAATACATATAAAAGTGACAATAGTTTATCCACTTATCTAGGTCTATCTTTTCTACGCAAACATTTCCTACTTTAAGTTCTAATGAACAGCTTTTGTGTTAATTCATCATATATATGTGTAGTTTGAAATATCTGCCCCCTCCAAAAATGTAAATTTTTTAATGACTGATATATTTTATCACTGTGTAGAAAATACTTTGCAAATGAGGATCCTAAGAAACAGTTTATATTTGGTAAACATCATATGCTATCAGTCTATTTTCCTAGATTGGAGCAAATAAAGAAATAATAATAGTACCAATACAACTTTAAGGTAATTAAATAGGGCTGGCCACTCTTTTCCTCAGTAAAATAACCTAAGTTACCGCAAGTTAATATAGTACCTGTACCTAATTTATTTGAAAGTTGGAGAGGAAGCAGTGATGCCAAAGCCCATTCTGAAGTAAGTGCATTGATTAGGGGAAAACACACTTTATGAACCGAACATTTTTATAAATGTGCTTGTACTTATTGCTCTAGATTACACTATCACTTCTACAAAAGGAAAAATAAATTTAATTTCATTCCACTGCTATTATACCTGAAGAAAAGAGTGTGATTTTGTATGTGATAAAGTATTTTTGATAAAGTTCTGTATACCTATGTCAACTCTTAGACATGCCACTAAAGTCTAATAAAACCAGAGTATATTAAATAAGAGGATTTAAAAGATGGGGAGAGTATTTTAGAAACTTAATATGTTTGCAAGTTAAAAAGAAAACTGCAAGTAGCAATTGTTGGCAGCTATTTATGTGTACATATAATTAGTAGCTTATTGTTTTCATATATGCAGGGTGTTTTGAACATAATATTTATGAAATGGGAGGGCAGACAACTAGTTAGATTTTTTTTTTTCGTGTATTTCAGATAGTGCTTTACTGCCTAAGAAAAATAAATTTAAAAATTTTAATGTCAATTTTTCTTACTTTCTTAAAATGTATTTGTATGTAATCAAAGGATGTGGCCTGTACAATATTCAGATTTTAAATGATAGCAAAGACTGATGCTATGGCTAAATGTAAGGTTTTACATGTTTCTTGAATAACTGAAAAATATGTACTCACTGGGGAGAATTAGAGTCAGTATTCTAGAAAATATCCATTAGATTACACATATCATTTATATAGTTCAAGTATGTCATCATCTCATTCTTCTTTGTTTTATAATTACTGAAAGATAATTGTCAAAAGCTATCATGATGATAATGGCATATTTTTCCAATTATTTTAATTTTTCTTAATTCCTCATGGAGTTGAGTTTCTTATAAATGTCATAGCAATTTTTATAATGTTCTTTTATCCAATGTCTTAACTAAAAGTTTAATCTGTTAATTTCATGGCTTTTTTTTTTTTTCCTGAGTTGGAGTCTCAGTCTGTTGCCCACAGTCTGTCGCTCACAGCCACCTCAGCGTCAACCCACTAGACTCAGGTGATGCTTCTGCCTCAGTCTTCCAAGTAGTTGAAACCTGAGGTTTCAACTACAGGTGCGTGCTACCACACCCAGTTAATTTTTTTATATATCATAGAGATAAGTTCTCTCCAAGTTGCCCAGGCTGGTCTTGAACCTGTGGTCTCAAGCAATCCTCTCACCTCGGCCTCTCAATGTGCTGGGTTTACAGCCTTAGCCACTAACCTGGCCAATTTCATGGCTTTAAAGCCCATATTTCTAAGTGCCAATGACTCACAAAATTATCTTGGAGCATGCATCTCCTCCAAATTTTAGGTTCACCTATATCCATTTGCCTTCATAGTGCTACAAATTAGAAGTCAGATATGTATTTCAGCATGAACATGGTAAAAGCATACTTTTAATATTTTTCATCCAAAATCTCAATAATTTTTAAGCACTATAAATGGCAGAATGTAAAAAAGAAATGTTAACAAGTATGCCAATGCCTTGTTGAGGTTATTGAGGTTTTTGGAGAGCAGGTAATGGAAGACATGTCTTCCTCAGGCTGGAAAGCTGCCAACTCTTGTTTTAATGTAGCACATTATTTGGTTAAATTGTTACCAGCTACACCTTGGTAGTGCAGCCATCATCTTAAACCAGTCAAAATTAGAGGAAAATTTCAGACTATAACAACATATCTGATTTTCAAAGCATTCTATATGAAAGTGATGTATTTTTGCCAGGGCAAGCCAGTCTACAAACAAGGAAAAAGGAAAGTTACAGTTAGTAATAATTGTCCTTTCTGTCTGTGGCCAACACAATATAAGTTACCTGAGAATCCAGTTAAAATGGAGCTTCATCTTCCAATGAAACATCATCAACTTTAATTGGTGGCTTCAAAAAGGCAGATTTAGCAGAAAATACAATTTTAGGTCCAATTCTTTTTTCTTTTTTTTTTTGTTTAATAAAAAAACTCTATTACTCTGCTATACATGTCATCCACCCAGCCATTAAATTAAAAGAAAGGAAATGGTCAGAGGCACAGATGCCAGAAAGAAAACTCTTGCTTGGGATTAAAATTTACATCTTGGTAAGAATGTTGTTAAAATTACTTATTGATGGAATTGAGAGTAAGCAAAAAGATTACTAAAATCCTATTTTTAAATTCTCCCTAATAAAATCTATTGCTAAAGATAGATTCAAGGTCTGCTTAACCTGTCACTGAAATCAATAAAGCAATCTTCAACCACCTCTCGTTCATTTACACTCCAATTTTACAAATAGAAGTCTGGGTAACTTGCTATGGCACTATGACAAAATTGATATCACAGATGGTGAAACTTCACACCTGAGGGTTATGATACATGAACAAAAAGGGAAAACATTCTCATATCTGTACACAGCAACTGAAAAAGTCTATTCAGTTTTAACATTCAGAGTTTGAAATAACTTCCTTAAAATCAAACAGTAGACAAACGTTGATTAGTGTTTGCCTGGAGCTGCATTTCCATTCACTGGGAGAAGATGTTCTAAAATTGATTTTGAGTCGGGCTCGGTGGCTCAGCCTGTAATCCCGTGCCTTTGGGAGGCTGAGATGAGTGGATTGCATGAGCCCACGGGTTCGAGACACACCTGGGCAGCGAGACCTCATCTCTACAGTAAACCAAAAAATCAGCCGGGCGTGGTAGCGCATGCCTATAATTCTGGCTACTTGGAAGGCTGAGGCTGAAGGATCGCCAGAGCCCAGCAGGTCGAGGCTGCGGTAGCCAGGAGCGGCCACTGCACTCCAGGCTGGGCAACAGAGTGAGACTCCAACTCAAAAAAAAAAAAAAAAAATTAAAAAAAAATTGATTTTGGTTATTGTTGCAAAACTTTGTGAGCATACTAGATATGTTTAGTTGTACACTTTTAAAGAGTGAATGGTATGGTAAGTGAATTATATCTCAGTAAAGTAACACTATACCCATTAATTTACCAACATCATTCTCCTCAGACCAGTATACAATACAGAAATTCATATGGAAACATAAATGACCACCATGAATAGCCAAAACAATCCTCAGCAAAAGAATCAAAGAGGAAGGTATCACACTTCCAGACTTTAAACTTTAAGGCTACAATAATCAAAACAGCCTGGTTTGTTATAAGAACAGGCATATAAACCAATGGAACAGTTTAGAGATTCTGGAAGCAAACCTCAATTTCTCAACCAACTCAACTTTGACAAAGCATTCACCAACAACTACTGGGGAGAGGAGAACCTGCTCAGTAAATGCTGCTGGGAAAACTGGCTGCTCACATGCGGAAGATTGAAACAGGACCCTTAACTCTCTTTATACACAAAAACCAACTCTAAATGTATCAAAGACCTAAACGTAAAATCTCAAACTGTAAGATTCTGAAGAAAATGCAGGAGACACTCTCATGGAAATTGGAATTGGTAACCAATTCCTCATCATAACCCCAAATGCCCATGCCATAAGAGAAAAGATAGACAAGTGGGACCTCATTAAACTGAAAAGCTTATCCAAAGCAAAAGGAACCATCAAGAGAGCACGGAGACAGCACACAGAATGGGAAAAAAATATTTGCTAATTGTAAAGCTGACAAAAGCCTAACATCCAGGACCTACAAAGAACTCAAATGTGCTGAAAGGGAAAAAAGGAACAAACAGCCCATTAAAAAGTAGAAAAAAACCATGAATAGACACTTCTCAAAAGACATACAAGCAGCCTACAGACACTTAAAAAAAACGCTCAGCATCACTAATCATCAGAGAAATGCAAATTGAAACCACACTGAGATATCACCTAACTCCAGTAATAATGTCCATCATTAATACTACAAAAACAACAGATGCTAGCAAGGATGTGCAGAAAAGGTAGCACTTCTACACTGTTAGAGGTAATGCAAACTGCTTCAACCTCTATGGAAAACAGTGTGACGATTCCTAAAAGAACTAGAAATTGACCTTCCATATGATCCAGCAATCCCCCTTCTAGGAATATACCCGGAGGAAATTAAATCGCTCTACAAAAAAGATACCTGCACACTCAGGTTTATTGCAGCACTATTTACTATAGCAAAAACATGGAACCAATCATGCTGCCCATCAAAACTGGATTGGTTAAAAAAATGTGATACATATTCACTACGGAATATTACACAGGCATAAAGAAGAACTAAATTATGGACTTCACAGCAACTTGTATGAATTTAGAGTTTATCATACTCAGTGATGTATCACAGAAACAAAGAACTGAATACGACATAGTCTCACTCGTAAGTGGACCCTGAACTTTTACTATAATACAATAAGAAAGGGATTGGCTGTAGCCTGAAACTGCCAGGGAAGGGAGGACACGTAACAACCATAAGGGTACCAGAACTCAAACCAGATGAACTAGGGACCAAAGGTAGATCCAAACTTTACCTGTATGAAGACCACTTGTAAACCTAATCCTGAGTTGTATCCCACATTTTAAAGTAAAAATCAAAATAAAAGAAAAAATGAAACAGTAAATTGAAGAAGTAAACAAATCAGAGTGTGACATTCCAAAATGATCATGAAATCCCACCCTATTATGAGTGTATGAGTGTGTAGTGAGCTATCTACACACTACAGGAGGCTTATGAGAGTTGGTTGAATGAGAATAACAAGTGTATATGGCATGTCTACGCAGGGCTGTGATCTGCTCTACAGAGGGCAGAAGACCTGCCACAAGCGGAAGCTAGGAATGGCAAGTGCAAACTTGATCTATATGCAAGTAGTTACAGATTTATAGCTAAAAGTCAAATCAAGCTCAAAATTTGATATATTGATAGGATTAATCCTATCTAATTCAGATCAAGCATAATACCTTTTCTCCGGTACATGGTATTGATAGTTTACCCAAAAGCCTATTTATCAGTAGTCTCAAGGATGCTGGCATTTCTTGGATGAAAAATTGAAAGGAAGTAAAAAAATGACTTGGGTTTATATTTGACTTCATGTCTCTAAGTAAATTAAAAAGAACCATACATATTTCCTGATTAGCAGTGAGGTTAAAGTGAGAATAATAGCATTAGAATTTATAGAAAGGGGAGCTGTGTAAAAAATAAATGACAATTTCTATGGTACAAGGTATTTAGGACAACATAATATCTGCTACTTTAAGCAATGTAGAATAAAGCATGCTACAGACGACAATTAGGAATCAGCAGGACTCAAGAGTTCTGATGCCATTTTGCATTTTATGTGTTTACAAAGCTGCAACCTATTGGCATTTAATTCCATATTTACTGTCTCTTGTGTCTCATTGCACAGCAGGACATGAAATGAGTAATAAACATGCTATCATACGTATGGTACTGAATGAAAATTTAATTAAATAATAACTTTTAAAACATTTCTTTTCTGTGTCACCCTTGGGTTTGACATCTTCATCACATATATTCATTTTATTAATCACTCCACAATGAATTACAAAACCATGCTGAAAAATTAGATATATATTTAAGTTTCAGGAGAATAAAATATAAATTCTAAATTTATAAGTACATAAAATTGTTCTTGCTGACATGAAAAATTATATAAATATATAAATAACATTCTAATGACTGGCCTACTTTTAAGCATAGTGAAATTACATGACAAGAATATGAAATAAATACTATAAATATTCCATTTGCATTTAATTCTGTATATGAATACTTTTAATTCTTATGTGAATATACATGATCAAATTACTTTTCCTGAGGTCTTCAGAAGAAATTTATTTTTACATTGGTAATCTGTAGTATAATTTATGTATTTGGCAGTGATTGATTTATTTAAGTAATTCATTCCTTACAAGGGAATAAAATGAAGGGAGTTATTCACCCGGAGTTACATAATAAAATTATAATTACATTAAGTGCATTGTTTCTGTGTGGCATTTTTGAACTCTGTAGGAGTAACAGGGAAGAGGGGAAAAGGTGAAGAGAAAATACATAGAATTTATTCACTTCAGACTATAATAAAAACCTGACGACCTTGTTGCACCTTTATTTTAAAGTGAGAAGAAAATTAGAAGAAAATTGATTAGTTACAGGAACACTAAATCATGCTTAGAATTTCACTTGATAATAGGAGCAATTAAAGGGATGATATTGCAAAGAGGTAGAGCACAAATTTAAAGAATTTACAGCAAAATGACAATTATACAGATTTATAATTGATCTAGATGAGAAGAAGTTCAAATAGAGGTTTCGATATTGAAAGCAATTATTGTAGATCAAACAAAGCCAGAACTCAGGTTCAAGAAATTCAACTAAGGCAAGGACAGGAATATTTAAATAAACAAGAAACAACTCAGAGGGATAATTGACTGAGATAAGAAACTCCACCTAATTGTTTGGCTGTAAAACGTTAGATTTAGACAAAGGTTTGGATAAGAAAGTGAAAGTGTAAGTAACAGTAGCTTACTTTTTTAAATTTTTTATTTGAGAATCAGGGGATTGGGTCTCAGGTGGGCCCATTCTCCAGATAGAAAACATTGCACCCAATAAGTAATTTCTGAACCTAAGCCTCCGTCCCTGCTTCTCTCCTTATTGGTGCTCCATTCTGTATTATTTCCATCTTATGGACATTTAGCTCCCAAATAGAAGTGAGAATATACAGTGGTTGGTTTTCTTTTTCTGAGTTAGTTTATTTAGGATAATATACTCCACCTGTGTCCATGTTGCTGCAAAGGACATATTTTTATTCTTTTTTAACGGCTGTGTAGTATTCTCTATCCCATGTAGTGTTGCGTGTGTGTGTGTGTGTATGTGTGTTGTGTGTGTGTGTGTATTTGCTATATTTTGTTTATCCAGTCAATCATAGGTGGGCACTTATGTTGGTTCCAAGATTTTATTAACAATAGTTTAATAATAAACTAAAGATTTAAGACATTGTGACAAAAGTTTTCCGAAGTTTAGAATTGATATCAAAGCATTGAGTTTTTATAAATGAGTGAATACAATGAAATGTGTAGAAAGAATGGAGAAAGACAGTTTTAAATAGAAGCAGGGAATTGCCATTTATATGTCAAGGCTTTAATACATAATCTGTGATTAATTTGGGGAAAATATGGTTAAAAAGATAGATAGACATTAAAGACAGAAAAAATTGGTATAAAATTAGTTATGTGTCTCTGAGAAAAATACCAAACATCTGCGTAACATAACATGTAAAATGAAATTAATTTTTTATTTGTGGGATATTTGCAACCATTAAGTCAAATAATATATTAAAATATGGATCACAGTGCCAAAGACTTAGTAAA
>NW_007248696.1:238927-301364 GCF_000164805.1 Carlito syrichta
GAGGCTGCGGTGGCCGGGAGCGGCCACTGCACTCCAGTCTGGGCGACAGAGACTCCAACTTAAAAAAAAAAGTTGTAGCTAAGATTTAACGTTTCTGAATATTTGCACAATGAAAGATTTCCTAATTAGACTAGTCCCTTAAACTAGTTTATTTTACCATCCCCATAAGCAGTACAGATAAATACAGGGTAGTAAATAAAGAGTTAAGATGCAAAAATCACGTGTGTAGAAAAATATTCTAGGTAACTTTTACTTTACTAAAGTGATAATTCAACCTTTTAAAGTGAAATGAAGTTAAATGTATTTGAATCTTCTTTTATTCGACTGTTTTTTTTTGTTGTTGTTGTTACTGTTTTTGCTTGTTTGTTTGTTTCCTATACTTATTTGGCACATATAAATCTTACACTTTTAAAGAAGATTATTTTAAAAGAATAAAAACCTAAGATTTAATTTTATTTTTATGGATGAGTTGATCTATAGAAAATCAAGACCTTGACATTACTCCCTCTTATGACTGCCATGAAAGAAATAAACTATATAAACATATAAAAATACACCTTATCCACTATAAAAAAAATCTAGTGAATATACAGGTAATTTCAGTTTATTTAAACTTATGATTTAAATATGTATGTTTATAAAATTTTATATTTATATGCATACATGCATATAATGATAGATAATAAGCCAAATAAAGGACTAGAGACATTGAAAAACTCTAAAAAGAGACACATAAAAAGTAAGGGTACTTATTTTTTACAGTATAATTATTTCAATCTTAAGTGGAGGCTTGGAGGGCACACACATTAGAAAGAACTGTAATGTTGTTAACAAACATTCTATCTTTTAATATAAACTTGTCAAACTAGTGAGTAGGAATGAGAACAAAGTGAAGATTTACCTTCACTAGTTTTCAAACATTTTTGTTGAAAAATAAACGTGTCCATACCTCATTTCGATCTACATTAAAGTCAGTTTGAAAACACTTACTTAATAGATTAGTTATGCCTACTTTAGTGGGTTAGGACGCATGTGTTTTCCCAATTTTCAGTATTAAAAGCACCTAACATATTTTAGAGTTCTTACTGTCAGCTGTTTATTGATCTAAAGTTAAAATGTATGTACACTTTTAGAATTTACCACTTAAACTGCAATGTTTAAAAATATATTTAGCTGCCATTTTACACAGCAGATATTTTCTGCTAAACATAATTTACTAGCAAAAGTAGTACTTTATAATCCTGATTTTCTCAATTTAAGATGTCCAATAAAAAAAAAAAGTCTTATTCAAACCCAGTGGTGTTTGTCACAAAATGTTTGAGGGAAACATTGTCCAGCATTATGTAATGAATATAATAAATTCATCTCAGTTTTGCCTAAACTAAGTTACTCGTTATTCAATCAATAGCATAGGCCATGTTTCTATATAAAAATATATAATTTTGAAAGAGTGAATAAATGTATACAAGTGTGGGCGTTAGTATTATATTGTGCAGTTCATCAATCAAATTATATATTTAGGATGTTATATGTGTTATTGTATTTATATTTCAGAAATGCTAATAAAATGAACTAACTGAACCTTTATTAAAAATAAAAACAATTTGTTGTTGAATACAGTGTGTTCATTGCTGTTTCAGATGCATTATTCACAAATACGTAGCCCTTGTGTATGAAATTAACTTTGAGATCTAGCCAGTAAATCCTGTTTTGCGAAAGCACCATATACAAAGGTGACTCCCAAATTCAGAAGAAGCAAAGAAATCAAAAAAGACAACAGACAAATTCAGGTTGTCTATAAAGGGTGTTTTATTTGAAGAATTGCAAACAGAATCATGGTCTTGGGCAGCCACAAGACAGGTAGATGTCTATCTCCTTACTCCTCAAACCCAGGGCTTATATACCATAGGTCAGTGGTCCCCAACCACCAAGCCACAGACTAGTACCTAGTTCTAGGTCGCACAGCAGGTGGTGAGAGGTGGCAAGCAAGCAAATCTTTATCTGTATTTACAGCCACTCCCCATTGTTCATGTTACTGCCTGAGCTCCATCTGCTGTTAGATCAGCCTCAGCATGAGATTCTCATAGAAGCCTGTACCCTATTGTGAACTTTGCATGCAAGGGTTCTAGGTTACATGTTCCTTATGAGAATCTGAGGTGGAGATGAGGTGGTGATGTTAGCACTGGGGAGCAGCTGCAAATACAGATGAACATTAGCAGTAAAGTTTGACTGCACAGAGACCATAATTAGCCAATTGTTTGCAGACTCATATCAAAACAATAATTTTATAATAATAATTATTTCATTGTATGTTACAATGTAATAAGAGTAGAAAAAAGTGTACAATAAATGTAATGCACTTGAATCATTCCAAAACCATTCTCCAGCCCTCAGTCTGTGGAAAAATTGTCTTCCACGAAACCGGTTCCTGATGCCAAAAGAAGTTGGGGCTTGCTGCCATAGGGAAAAGGCATGTGCTCTTGCAAGATAATTAAAGGCAAACTTCCAGAACAGGCAAGAATGTTATATGCACTATAATCCATAAGTTGTGTGACAATATCAAAATTACTTTGTTCTTACACTGGAGACAGTAAAAAAAAGTAGAAACCAGGAGGCTTTCAGGAGACCGGGGCTAATCAGAAGTTGATGTGGCAAATTAGCATCAAAGATGGAATCACTTTTGTCTCCACAAACTTCATAAATTTCTAATTTTACTTTGGATAATATATTATCACATAATTTTAAATATGAGAATATTCTGCATCTTAAAATAACAACCATAACATTTACTGTGAATTAAGGATTTGGCAAACATTATCTTATAAATCTCCACAATGAAATTATGAAATGATTATTTTTTGTATAAATTATCAATTGAAACAAATTTAGATATTTTGTTTAAGCTCAGAAACTTCACAAAAGACAAATATAAAACTCAAATTTTGCACAGAACCTAAATTGTAAGATTTTAACACAATTCATGAATTTATGTAACGTATGGTGCTATTGACCACATAACTATTTTCAGTACATAGCTTATACTTTGCTGATGTCAGAATTGACTATTGTCCAAGTGTTACTTAGTATTTTTAAGAATTGTGCTAGTTACCCTGAGATTGGTTCTTTATTTCTTGAAGAGAAAAATATAAAATGATATATAATTTCAGATTAAAAAGGAAACAGTGTAATAATCTATCTTTTAAAGAGTTTTGCGTTGCTAATGTAAGACTTTTTGCTATAATTTCCATGCTTTTATTTTAATTTTTACTTTTTAAATATGAGACCATTGATATACATTTTGTTACTTTTTTATTCAGAGGTTATAAATTCTAATAACATCTTAGCATGAGTTTTGAACTAAGCTGACGTACAATTAATTTCAAAGAAGCACAGAAATATTTAAAAAAAACTGATTTAAAATGCTTTCATGGCTATTCCTCTAGCTATTTTTGTAAATGTGAATTTTTCCCAATTTGCTACACATTTCATTTTTTATCCTATGTTTTAGGGAGTGAGGCTGCTGCTTAAAGTAATCTCTCACATTGAGTGAAGCATGTACTGTTAAAATTGTCATTACTTTTTTAAGGGATCAAATACTTGACATGTCATGAAATGCACAAATTAACATGACAGTTGTGTAAATTGTTAATATTTCTTGTCAGAAACTCCCAGAAATCTTTTTTTTAATGCTACCCATGCACAATTCTTTCAAAAATTTCTTAATATGACCATATCATCCTAATCATTCTATTCTTGACCTACATACATATAGGCAATAACTCTGGACAATGTTGAAAATAATATTTAAAATGAGTTGGAAATAATGCTGAAAATAAAGACTACTGGAGAATTCAATGGTGCACTCAATCTTTTTGCACATTTTGTTTTAATCAATAATATATCAAATTACATTAGTTTTTTTCTAGCAGCCATATCACAAGGTCAATACAATCCTTTGAAAATATTTATGTAAACTCCTGGTAAGATCTCCACTCCTACTTGTGTTGTCAGTTATTTCTGACACAGATTTTTTCAACTACTGCTTAAATTGATTCCAGTTTTATTCAAGGTTTGGAAGATCATTTTCAAAGGTCCATAGATTATTTTGTAATAATGTCAGGCATCTTCCAACTACAAAGGCAAATTCCAAAATTGTGAGTTTCCCCGGAAGGGTAAAACAACAAAACATTTATCATTGACTTCCTGATGTAGGCTGAATTTTTTTTACAGAATCTCTTTCGTTTATTTCACGTGGCATGCTTCTTTGCTTCAGACTACTTTTGCTTTCTTTTTCCTTTTATACCTACTTATGACTGAGATAAAGGCTCTCCAGTCAGTCAGATCCTGCAGCTCCTGCCTTTGATCAACTTCTGTCTTGTTAATAACATTGTTCTGCCTTATTTTCTATACCTTACACAATACTTATCTACAAATAACTCTATATTCTCAAATTTTTATTTAAGCAAAGTTTCCTTTTATTACAGTAAAATGCCAGTTTGACCTGAACACTCAATATTCTTACTCCTGATATTGCTAAAACAAAAAAAAGGAACCTTTTCTCATTCTCAAGTCCTTCTTTCTCATCACTTTTTAAACCAGTTTTGTTTGTTCAGCAATCTGCCTTCACTTTAAATTTATACCATTGTTTAATCATTTATAAACTTCTAAGAAACACCTCTCTATAAATACTTCAAGGGCTCATACTTTCAGTGAAAATTTATCATGGCCCTGCTCCCATATTTTCTGTATCATTATTTTGACTTCCAATCTGATGACTATTTTTTCTCTCAGTGATCTCTACTTTAAATGTTCTGAACTAATCTGCATTCCAGAAACCTTAATTTTAAAAATTTTTTTTATTAATTCCAGCACTTTAAAATTATAATACATTGACCTTGCCTATTCCAAATATGATGTAAATTTAAGAATCTATTTGAATTGTCTCCTTTTTTGTAAGGCTATTAAACATTGAAAGCAAAAATCACCTTGCAAGGATGGACTGCATTAAAAACAAGCAAACAAACAAAAATCACTCTAACTCATTCTCAATGTTTCTCCAAGGATTATAATTAATCATTAATAATTATAATTAATCATTATAAGTAATCAAATCAAGTTAATTCTAATATTCTTTTCAAAGAAAGTATGCCAAATATTTATTATGTTTCTGAAACAAGAGTGGGATGGGTTTTCGGTTAAGTAATTAATTCTGAATTATAAATAAACATTTTTAAAAGTGTAAGTATTACACAGGCATATCTATAAAAAATTGTATATCTCTGATATTCATCTGAACTTCAATTTAACTATGGGTCCTGTATTTCATTTGGTATATCTGGTAACCCTGGGGTCACAAAGAACCAACTCTTATCATCTCTGAAAATTAGCTACTTTTTTTAATTATGAAAAACAAAAAGCCCATTTTGATGTCTTTATCGTTCTGGGTTTTTTATTCAAATGTCCTCTGAAAAAAATAGTTTCCTGTTTATGCTGAGAGTAACCAGCACTCCTCCCCCTGCACACATATTTACATATTTTAAAATCTTTGCATGTCATCTGCTATTTAGCCAATAAATATATGAAAGATTGATATTTTCTACAACTATGTGTCTGCATAGATAATAGATCGATAATTTGATAAACAGGGAACAAGATACATCTTTCTTATTACTTCACACTAAAAGTATATGCCTATCTATTATCTTTATCATGTTATCTTTTCGAAAGATTTTAATTTAACTTAACTTTTATATATTTAGTAGGTACCAGTGCAGGTTTCTGACATGCATCTATTGCATAGTGGTAAAGTCTGGGCTTTTAGTGCACCCATGACCCAAAGAGTAAACTAGTATCCAACAGGTAATTTTTAATCTTTATACCCCCACCCCCACCCCGCCCTTCCACTCCTTCTGCCTTCTGGAGACTCCAATAACTATTATTCTACTCTGCATGCTGTGTATACTCATTGTTTAGCTCCCATTTATAAGTAATAATATGTAGTATTTGACTTTCTGTTTCTGAGTTATTTCACTTAGGATAATGGTGTCAAGTTCTGTACGTGTTGCTGCAAAATACATTATTTTACTCTTTTTATGGCTGAGTAATATTCAACTGTGTGTATGTGTGTGTGTGTGTGTGTGTGTGTGTATGCGTGTGTGCATGAGCATGTGTGTCGTACTTTATTTTCTCTATTAAATCCTCCATTAATGAACACGTAATTTGTTTCCATATTGTTTCTATTGTGAATGTGCTGCAATAAACTTATGAGTGCAGCTAGCTTTATAATATAATGATTTCATTCCCTTTGGATATATGCCATTGTGGGATTCCTGGATTTGATGGTAATTCTATTTTTATTTCTTTACACAATGACACAAAATTTATGTGTGTCATCTACAATTTATTTTATCAGTGTTCTGTAGTTCTCCTTAAGAGATCTTTACCTTCTTAGTTAAATATATTCCTAAGTATTTTATATTTCTTGTAGCTATTTTAAATGAAATTGCCTTCTTGATTTGATCCTTTGCTAGATTATTATTGGTGTAGAGAAATGCTAATGATTTCTGTATGCTAATTTTGTATCCTGAAATTGTTTTCTATACAGATTGCACAAATTTATGTTCCCACCACCAGTGGATAAGCATTTCCTTTTTAGTATACTTTCAACATCTGTTTTTTTAGACTGAGTAATAGTAGCCATTCTGAAAGGTGTTACATGATATCTCACTGTCTCACTGTGGTTTTAATTTACTTCTTTCTGTTGATTAGTAATGTTGAACGTTTTTTTTCTTCATATATTTGTTGGCTGCTTGTAGAGGTTTTTAAAATGTCTGTTCACTCCTCTGCCTAATTTTTAATGGGGTTATCTGGTTTTTCTTGCTTGAGTTTGTGGTAAATTTTGGATATTAGCCCTTTTTCAAATGCATAGTTTGCAAATACTTTCTCTCATAGTGCAGGTTTTTTTTATTACTCTGTTGATTGTTTCTTTTATTCTACAGAATATTTTTAGTTTAATTAAGTTTCATTTGCCTATCTTTGTTTTTATTATTCAACTTGCGAGGTTTTTATAATAAATTTGTTGTCCATGACAAAGTTCAGAAGAGTTTGTCTCAGGTTTTCTTCTATGATTTATATAGTTTCAGATGTTATGTTTAGATATTTAATTAATGTTGAATTAATGTTTTATATGATAGAGGTATTTGTTCAGTTTTGTTCTTCTGCATATAACCATCCAATTTTTTCAGCACTGTTTTATTGAATAAAGTGTCATTTTGGTAATGTATATTTTTGATGATTCTGTCAAAGATGAGTTGGTTATAAGCATGTTGCTTTATTTTTAAGTTCTTCATTCTTTTCCATTGACATATATGTCTATTTTTATACCACAATTTTTAAGTTAATTATGCCTTGTGGCATAATTTGAAGTTAGGTAAAGTCATGCCTCTAGATTTATTATTTTTTACTTTGAATTACTGTGCTATTTGGACTTATTTGCTGGTTCCATACATATTTTAAAATTGTTTGTTCTAATTCTGTGGAAAATGACATTGATAATTTAGTAGAGATTGCAGTTAATTTGTGGATTGTATGGTAGTTTTAATGATATTGAATTTTTCAACTCAAAAATAAGCAGTAGTTTTCCATTTATTTGTGTCATCTACAATTTATTTTACCAGTGTTCTGTAGTTCTCCTTAAGAGATCTTTACCTTCTTGGTTAAATATATTCCTAAGTATTTTATACTTCTTGTAGCTATTTTAAATGAAATTCCCTTCTTGATTTGATCCTTTGCTAGATTGTTATAGGTGTAGAGAAATGCTAATGATTTCTGTATGCTAATTTTGTATCCTGAAATGTTACTGAACTTTTTAACTGAATCTTAAAAAAAAATGTTATGTTTTTCGGGCTTTCTAAATATAAGATCATATTATCAGCCCACAGGGAAAATTTAACTTTCTATTTCTCAGTTTGGAAACTGTTTTTTTAATCTTTCTTGATTGTTTTGGTGAAAACTTCCAGTACTATGTTGAATAGAATAGTGAAAATGAGTGTCCTTGCCTTGTTTCAGTTCTCAGAAAAGATACTTTTGGATAGTCTATATTTAGGGTTTATTATGCTGTGGTATGTTTCTTCTATGCCTAGTGTGTTGAGGATCTTTATTGTTAAGGGATGCTACATTTTATCAAATGCTTTTACTGTGTCTATTGAGATGGGCATATGGTTTCTGTCCTTAATTCTGCTTATGCAATGTATCATGCTGTTGATTTGCTTATGTCTAACCATCCTTGTATCCCTGATATAAATCCCATTGGGTCATGGTGTATTATATTTTTGATGTGCTATTGAGTTTAATTTGTTAGTTTTTGTTGTTGTTGTTGTTGTTGAAATTTTGCTTAAATCTATGTTCACCATGGATATTGACCTGCAGTTTTCTTTAGTTGTTCTGGTCTTCTCAGGTTTTAGTATTAGGATGACACTAGACTTATGATTTAGGAAGAATCCCCTCTCTTTGATTTCTTGAAATAGTTTTAGGAAGATTGGTTTAGCTTTTCATTATATATGTGGTAAAACTAGACTCGGATTCAATCTAGCTGTGGACTTTCGAGAGGAGTATTTTTGTTATTGATTCTATGTCACTACTTAGTATTGAACTGTTTAGGAATTCTGTTTCTATCTGATTTAATATTGAAAGGTTGTACGTTTGTAGAAATTTAACCATTTCCTTCAGGTTTTCTAGTTTGTGAATTTCTCATTATCCAGAATTGTCTGTGATAGTCTTTTATATTTCTGTAGTATTCATTGTAATGTCTTTTTTTTTCATGTTAATTGATTGTATTTATTTGAATCTTCTCTCTTCTCTTTTGGTTAGTCTAGTAAGTGTTTCATCAAGTTTTAAATATTTTTGAAGAGCAAATGTGCTATTTGTTGATTTTTTGTATTGTTTCCTTGGTCTTTATTTTATTTATATTTGCTGTGGCCTTTGTTATTTCCTTTCTTCTACTAACTTTGAATTTTTTCTACTTCCTTGAGATGTGATGTTAGGATATTAATTTATGACCTTTCTACTTTTTTGATACAGGCATTGAATACTGTAAATTTCCCTCTTAGCACAATTTTGCTTTATTTAATAGGTCTGGAAAGTTGATATGTTGTGTTTTCCCTTTAATTCATTTCAAAAACATTTTAATTTTTGTCTTAATTTTTTCACTGACCCAGTGATTACTCAGGAACATGATGTGTAGTTTCCATATATTTGTATAGTTTTAGAAGTTCTTCCTGGTATTAATTTCTAGTTTTATTTCACTGTGGTCTGAGAAGATACTTGATATTATTTTGATTTCTTAAAATTTGTTCATACTTGTTTTGTGACCTAGTATCATGTTTTCCTTTCTGTAGTGTCACTGCCTAACTCTATTAGATTTTCCATTATCATTTGGATTTGTGTCTCTTATCACACTCCTATCACCATTTCATTGAGGTATACTTGCAAATAAAACCTGTATTTAAGACATAAAACATGACATTTTGATATGTGTTTGTGATGGAAAAGATTACTTCAATCAAGATAATTAAGAAGAACTGGGCTTGGTGGCTCAGCCTGTAATCCCACGCTTTGGGAGGCTGAGGTGATTGGATTGCCTGAGCCTGTGGGTTTGAGACCCACCTGGGCAACTTGGTGAGACCTCATCTCTACAATAAATTAAAAAATTAGCCAGGTGTGGTAGCGCACACCTGTAGTTTCAGCTACTTGGAAGGTTGAGGCAGAAGGATCACCGGAGCCCATCAGGTTGAGGCTGCGGTAGCTGGGAGCGGCTACTGTACTCCAGTCTGGGTGACAGAGTGAGACTCCAACTCAAAAAAAAGAAAAAAGATAATTACGAAACTCATCACCTCCCAAAGTATTTTCTTGTGAAGATGATAAGGACACTTATCATTCACTCTAAGCAAATTTCAAGTTTATGATAAAGTATTATTAGCTATAGTCAGAATTCAGTAATTACACTTTCAAAAGTTATTTGTTCCACCTAACTCAAGCTTTGTACTTTTTCACCAATATTTCCTTATTTTCTTCAAACTCCAACCCTAGAAAACCCCCATTCTATGCTCTGTTTTTATGATTTTGACGATTTATAGATTTCTCAAATAAGTGGGATCATGTGTTTTTTCTCTTTTGTTGTTTTTATCCAGTTCTCTTGAGATATATTTAAGAAATTAAAATACATATATTTGTGGTATAAAACTGATGTTTTGATACTCATATGCATTGTAAAATGATTGCCACAAGCAATTCTAATTAATTAATATATTCAATACTTCACTTTTTTTATGTTGAGAACATTTAAGATCTACTCTATTTTTTCAGTATATAGTACATTATTTTTAAATATACAATAGATCTCCAAAACTTATTTATCCTGCCTAACTGAAACTTTGCACCTGATTACCAATATATCCTCTTTTCCCCCTTTCCTACAGTTCTTGGCAACCACTATCCTCCTTTCAGCATCTTTGAATTTGAGATTTAGATTACACATGTAAGTGAGATCATACAGGATTTGTCTTTCTTTGTCTGACTTGTTTCACTTAACACAATTTCACCTTTATTCATGGTTTGGCAAATGAAAAAAAAAATTCTTTCTTTTTTAAAAGACTGAATAGTGCACCATTTTGTATGTCTATCATATTTTATTTATCTATTTGTCCATTTTGGACACTTTGATAAAGTCCCTATTTTGACCTTTGCAAATAAGACTGTAGTGAGTGCAGGTATCTTTTCAGCATACTGGTTCTATTTCCTTTGAATATATACCCAGAGGTGTGATTGCTAGTCATATGTTAGTTTTATTTTTAATTTTTGAGAAACGACCATACTGTTTTTCATAATAGCTGCACCTGTTGTACCCTACCAGCAGGGTACAAGGGCTCCTTTTCTTCCACATCTTCTCCAATACTTGCTATCTTTAATATAATAGTCATTCTATTAGTTGTAAAGTGAGATCTCTTTTTCATTTTGATTTGCATTTCCCTGCATTAGTGATGTTGAGCATCAATTTATATAACTTTTGGCTACTTGCATGTCTTCTTTTGTAGAGTGTCTATTTACGTTTTTGGCTCATTTATTATTTAGTTTCTTGTTATTGAGTTGTTCAAATTCCTTCTATATTTTGGACATTAAATCCTTATCAGATACGTGGTTTGCCAATATTTTCTTCCACGTCATAGGAGATTGCCTTTTCCCTCTGTTGATTGTTTCTTTTGTGTAAAAACTTTGTTATTTTGATTTTCTCTCATTTGTCTATTTTTGTTTTGGTTGCCTATGCATTGGGCATTATATTGAAAAATGTACTATCCAGATCAATGGTACAGAGTTTTTCCATATGTTTTTATCTTGTAATGGTGAAGAAGGTTGTAGCTGGGTCACAGTGCCATGTTATGTTCTACAATTAAGTCTGCAGAGGGCAGCCTTGTTTCCACAGAAGAGGCCTGTTTCCAGGGGTGCATATGCATGTGGCTCTCTGGACAAGTCCCTCAATAAGCACAACTGCCTCAGGAGTTATAGTAGAATGGAGTTATAGCTGGCTCACAAGGCTGCTTCAGTCTGAGGTCTGTAGGCCTGTCCATGGAAATGCCAATGGTCATGGCTCTTGCTGAGTAACTGAGCTGGCAGGACTGCTGCAGACTGTGATAGAGTGGAAATATAACTCAATCACGGAGTATCTTCAGAATTTATGGTTAAATACAGTGGGCTTATCACAGGAGGCATGGACAAGCAGGTTGCTCACTGATTCCCTTAGCTAAACAGGATTTCTCCAAGACCACAGCACAATAGGCCTGCAACCATTATTCAGTCGTTGCCTCAAGTGTCTATTGCTGGGACTGAGCCCAGTGGTCCTGCTGACATGAGTATGGGCTGCAGTCACCTGGTTTCTGAGCAGTGAGGATTGTCTTTTTTCTACGGTATAGCAGGGTTGGAACCATACTGCTAGATTTCATCAAGAGTCATAGTTGGAGCCAGTGTTGGCTGACTTGCTGCCAGAAGCCTGGATGAACCCAGATTCTCCTGTTTCTTGGTGAATGAGAGTTGTTGCAGGACTGCTGACAAGTAGAGTTGGCCTTGAGTCCGTTGGAGGAAGGAGCAGCTTTCAGTTTGCAACTGAAACCACATTAAGTGAGTCTGCCACTGGGGTGCTGGCCTTCATTTGTAAAGCAATTATCCTTTGTCTTTGCCTGCTCAGGAGTTTTGCAACATCCTATCTGAATCCTGAAGTTCCCATAGGCACTTGCAATTTATGAATGGCTAACATATCATGTGTGGCAGGACATAATTTGGGGACCTTCTAATCTGCCATCTGGCTAATGTCACTTCTGCTTTTTAAAAATATGCATAAAGTTTTCTCCAATTTCATCTTTGGTTGCTAACATTAAATGGTCTTTTTAAAAATTATTTTATTTTATCTTCTTTGACATTTTCAATAGATTTTAAAAATATATTTTAAAGATGTAGGGTACAATTTAGGGTTAGGTATACAAATGGTCATTGTACAGGTAAAATTTGATCTTACTTGGGTCCCCACTTCACCTGGTTTGAGATCAGGTACCCTTATTAATGAAGAGTACCCTCTCCCTGGCAGTTTTTCACTATAAATGATCTTTTAAAAATAGTATTTAACTCCTCTTTCTATTAAATTTTATGTTGTTGATTCCTTTATTTTGTTTTTCCTTATAAATGTTCTCCTTTGGTTTCTGGTATTAACAACTACTGTTTCCTATTAGACTATCTCCTTCTTTTTCATTTTCTTGCAGATATTTTTCCACCTTTTATAAAACATTTCAAATTTCTTGATTTTCTGTTATTGGGCTTCTTCTTTGCATTTCATAGTTTTTGTCATTGTAATCTATTTACTGCAAGGGTTGAAACATCCATTTCTTTGTGGATTGGTCACACAGTTTTGTAAATGGCTGCTTACAGACTTAAAAATATAGAGGCTATTATAGGATAGGATAGTTTGTTGAGTTAGTTAGATTTTTATCTGATTCATTTTTCACTGTATGTTGCATAAAGTCGGATGGCATAATAGGTCTAGTTTTACATAATTGATTTTATTAATTATGCCTGATAATGCAAATAGGGACCTTGACACTACTAATAGAAAATAATTCTAATCTTCCAGAAAGCTTATATACTTTGGTACCTTGCAAAGCTTCCCAAGAATCAGAATAAATCTCCTCCTCCCTCTACTCTGCTTTAGTTTCATAACTACAGATATGCTACTTATGTTTTTCCAAGAGCAGGAGTATGCCCAGTAAAACTTTACTTAGGAAAACATAACATATATTATGATTGTTTGCAAAATTAATAAAGTATTATTCCGTTACATTAATCTTGAAATAAACTGAGGTGATAGAATACCTGATACCTTGTTAAAAAATATCACAGAGAAGCAGAAATTTTTTTTCTGAACTTCTCTGCTTTAGAAATATTCTACAAAAAAATAAAGACATAAAGGCAATTATTTGGTTCTGAGAGTGCAGATGAAGTTTTAAACCTTTATCAAAGGAAGAGTTTAGCTATCTATTAATCAAAGGAGTTTAACTATCTTATTCATGAAATAAAAGATTTAATATGATATTTTAATTAGTGTAAAAATGGATAACATATTTAAAAAACTCAATTCAATTCTACAAGCACAAAACTGAATTTTAAAAAAAGATGTTTAGTTTTGTCTGGTAGATTTTCAAGGATAGAAATGTTTGTAAAGTAAACATAACAAGGACATTGATATATAATTTTTTAAAAAGAACAAAAATAGCTCAAGTATCTGTTACTTTTTGTTATTAAAAGATATTTGCCATTTTAATTTAGCAGCATTCATTATAAATATGCATAAAGTTATAGATTAATCATCAATATAAGCAAAAGACAAATGTAAAGTAATATATGTTTGAACTGTGTGTGTGGAAAATAAATATAAAGAATTATATCAATAGAAGCTTTGAATACCCAGATGTGCTAAATATGATAAATAGTTCATAATATGATAAATTAGATAACATAAAATGTTTTAATGTATAATCACAAGAAGTAACATAGTTCTTTTGATAGTGAAAAATTGATTTTTAAAGATAGCTATACATTTCCTCCAAACCAATGGATAAATATATCAAATCTTTATGTCATTCTATTTATTGAAAATGTCACCAGAAATGTGCAAAACATTTCAGAAAAAGAAAATCCAAAAGAAAATGAATACAGTACCAGAACAATTGACCATGACATGTGTTTAAGTGTTTTGTGTTTCAAAGTACAGCATTTCATGGAAACAGCAGAGGTTACTTAGAAAAATGACTGTGTTTATGAAATGACAAACATGAATATAATATTCTGTTAGTTCATGATCTATTTAGAGATTGTAAAATTCTTGAAATAATAACAAGACTATTTTTTCTCCTAGGGTACTATATTTTGGAACAATAGTCTAGATGGTGATAACAAGAATAGAAGTTTTAATAATATGGGTATAAAAATGTTTATCACTATTTTAGAATATTAGTACACTGAATTATTGTATGTTTTTTATATATGATGGCAGAGTGAGTGACAGAGAAAGACAGAAGAAGACAGAATGCAATAGATAAATTTAAAGACAGAGCCTCCTTCACTTTCTTAATTATAATAGGGTAATTGCAAAGAAAGCACAGCAAATACACAATTGTTGATCAGCCCACAATGTTTCATCTTGTTCCTTTTATTTTTTTTGTATTTTCTTGAACTATAGATATGCATATCTTTTTCATTCTTAGGAAAAATAGTTTCTAAATCAATTTTAATTTTCCAAGTCCACAGATTTTCTTAAATAAGTATAGTTTCAAAACTTCTGTGCTCATGTGTCATGGTCATATTAACAACATACTGATGTAAAATTTAGAAAATTATAAAGTTCTCCAAGCTTGAAAATACACTGTACTTTTCCTAAATTATTTGAATATGTCATTGTTATTTTCAATTATTCCATTTTAAATATTAATTTTAATATTTAGAATCAAATGCATCCATACTTATAAATAAATTTAAGTAGAATTTTTTATGAACTTCACATCAACTAAATCAAAGAGTTTTACTTTTGTTTTTTGAGTTGGATCTCACTCTGGTGCCCAGGCTGGAGTGCAATGCATGCTCATGGCCACCCCAGCATCGACCTGCTGGGTTCCCGCTATCCTTCTGCCTCAGCCTTCCAAGTAGCCAGAACTACAGGTGTGCACTACCATGCCCAGTTAATTTTTGATTTGTTATAGAGACGAAGTTTCACTAAGGTGCCCAGGCTGATCTGGAACACTCAGGCTCAGTCAATGCATTCACCTCAGCCTCCCAAAGTGCTGGGATTATAGATTGAACCACCGAAAGAGTTTTAAAGCTAAGACATTCTATAAATGCTTATTAATAATTTTCTGGGAAAAATCATAAATTTCAGCAACTTATAGTAAAACCTAAGAGTTAAAAAATAAACTAAGAATTGGTGGTTGATTTTATAAGCACATATTTCACAAAAAGTACAATCAAGTATAGAAATTATAATGAATTTTTTTCTTTTTCTTTTTTTGGTTACATAGTCTGTTATATGATTAGATACTAAACTGGAATAGTCAATGGATTGAATATATAAAATTTATGTAATATGTGGTGGCTATATTTTCTATGAGACCACCTCAGCCTCTCCCTGTATCAATTCAATAACCTATAATTCCATTTTTTAAAAACTGTGGCTCATAATAAGAAAAAATGTATATCACAATCTAATAACTAAACATATATGTATATATATAGACAATTGGAACAATTTCTTTATAATAATAGTTACTCTCACTATGTATCATACACTCTAATATCCCCATTCTTTAATTCTATTTGAAAATGTTAAGCTATTCATCATTAACTAAATGGAACTTAATAATAACTAACTCATTCTGATCTGAGTTTTAAAAACACTTCTTTGGATGTTTTCAGGATTTTCTTCTGGATATTTCTCAAATCCTTCCTAGGTATTTTTCAATCTTTGTAGTCTGTCATTTCAAAGATATGCTGATGTCTCTAGAGAAGGTGGACATAACTCTTCTGGGATTTAAACATATCACATTCCAAAATTACCTAATTTTCAGTTTTTTTTTTTTTAAGTATGACCAAATGTTCTTTAAAAATTATGTCTTTAAATAATATTTCTCCAAAACAGCTCCTCTGATAGAGCTTAGTTACTTAATTTTTTAACAGTTATCTGGAAAAAGTATTAACTTCATATGTTAAGTCATATATATATATATATATATATATATATATATATATATATATATATATTAGATATATATATCTGGTTCAGTGCTATGTAACAAATGTCGTAGGTTGAGTGAATTGAACATTACTCCAAAACCAATTAATGTAATCAATCGCATCAATAGATAGAAGAAAAATTGTGTACATCAATAAATTCAGAAAAAACATTTGATAAAATTCATTAACCATTCATGATTAGCAATCTAAGAAAATTAGAAATAGAGGAGAATTTCAATTTGATAAAGAATAACTAAAATTAATCTGCAGCTAAACAGTACTGATTCTGAAAAACTAGACATTTTCCTCTGAATATTGAGAACTAGGCAAATATTTATTATTTCATCAAACCCACTTAACATCGAATTAGACGTTCTAGCCAATGCAATAAAACAAACAACAACAAAAGACATACAGATTGGGAAGAAAAAAATATAACTCTTTTTGTTCACAAGCTACAAATTATCTATGCAAAAACTCCCAAATAATTAGGGGAAAACAACCTGGAACTAATAAGTGATTATATAAAAGTTGGAGAATATGAAGTTAATATACAAAAGTGATGTGCCTTTCTGTATAGCAGCCATTATCAATTGGTATTTGAAAATAAAACAAAATACCATTTATGTTAGTACCAAAAAGTATTTAGGGGAAATATAACAAAATACAACAAAAAATATTTAGGGGAAATATAACAAAACCTCTATAAGGGAAACTATAAAATTCTGATAAAATAAATCAAATATGATTTAAATAAAAGGAGAGACATTGCATGTTTATTGATAGGTTGTATTAATATTATCAAGATCACAATTCTTTTAAACATATTCTATAGAATTAATGCAATTCTATTAAAAATCACACAAATTTGCAGATATTAACAAACCGATTCTAAGTTTCTATGTGGAAAGCCAAAAGATCAAGAATAGTCAACAGAATACAGAAGAAGAACAGTCATAAGATTAGCACTACTGGACTTAAAGACTTATTATAAAACTTCAAAAGTTAAGGCTATATTATATTGGAAAAAGAACACATAAATACATAAAGGGTATAGAAAACAGCCATGTAGTGGACACATGCAAATATAGTCAACTAATTTTTGACAAAATGACTAAAGATAATTCAATGGAGAAGGAATAGTCTTTTAAACAAATAATCTGGAACAACTGAACATCCACATGCAAAATAAAAACAATAAAGTGTACACAGATCTTTCACCTAGTACAAAAATTAACTCAAAATAGATTATATAGACTTGAATGTAAAATGCAAAGCTATAAAATTCTTAGCAGACAATATCGGAAAATTCTAGGTGACCTTGTATCTGGAAATGGCTTTTCAGACATGACACCAAAAATATGACCCATGAAAGAAAAAATAATTATCAGTAGAACTTTATTAAAATTAAAAATATCTACTTGACAAAAGACACTAGAAGAGAATGATGACAAGCCATATACATGTAGAAAATATCTGTAAAACATATATCTGATAAAATATTTGTTATCAAAATATAAAAATAATTTTAAGCCAGACTCAGTGGCTCAGCCTGTAATCCCGCACCTTGGGAGGCTGAGGTGAGTGGATTGCCTGAGCCCGTGGGTTTGAGACCGGCCTGGGCAACTTGGCGAAACCTCATCTCTACAATACATCAAAAAATTAGCTGGGCGTGGGAGCGCGTGCCTGTAGTTCCAGCTCCTGGGAAGGCTGAGGCAGAAGGATCGCTGGAACCCAGCAGGTCGAGGCTGCGGTGGCCGGGAGCGGCCACTGCACTCCAGTCTGGGCGGCAGAGTGAGACTCCAACTTAAAATAAATAAATAAATAATAATAATAATAATAATTTTTAAAAACTCAGTCTTAAGAAAGTAAACCACTCAATTTTTTAAAAATGGCAAATAGACACCTATTCAAAAAATATGAATGGCAAATTAACAAATAAAAAGATACTTGTCATCATATACCATCATACATCATCAGGGAATTGCAAGACAAAAGAATAATAAAATAGCAATTTTATTTATCCAATTTTGTTAAGCCAATTAATGACTAAAATCCAAATCACTGACACCATGCTCAAGGCAAAAATGTGGAGCAACAAAACTCGTATCAGTGCTGCTGTGATTTCAGAATTGTACAGCCTCTTTAGAATCATTTAGCAGTTTATTACAAGCTTACAGAAGATTGCCATATAATGTACCAAGCAGTCTCTTAGTTGAAACAGTCCACACCAAAGAAATCTGCATACAAGTCTTTGCAAAGATATTTTATTCATGATTGCCTAAACTGGAAAGCAACCATTATTTCCTTCAGTTAGTGAATGGTACATCTATATTATTGGTGAGACAATATTTAGCCCCTGGAAAAATAAGCTATCAAGCCACCTGTTGACATAGACAGAAGTTAAATGCTTATCTCCTAAGTAAAATAAGTCAGTCTGAAAAGACTGCATATTGTTTTTTCAAGAACATGACACTATGGCAAAGAGAAAACTTTGGGTAGAGCAAGACACCCATGGTTGTCAGGGGTTCACAGGAAAGAGGAAAGAATGAGTGGATGGAAGACAAGGCACTTTTAGGTCAGTGGAATCATTCTGTGTAATATTTATTGGTGAATACATGATACTGTATTTTGCCAAAACCCATAGAGTCATACAATACTAAGTGTGAAGGCAAATATCAACTGTGAACATTAGTTAATGATAAGGTAACTATTTTGGTTCATGAATTATAATAAATGTAGTAGAAAAGACCAGTCTCTTTCAGAATCTTGAGCTACACTTCTGAGAGATGAGAAAGGCCACAGGGAATAGAGTTAGAAAGCAGTTTTCAATGTACAGTGTCTCAAATCCGGTGTGTAGAAGGGCATTGATGTTAGGAACAACAATGCCAGCATCTAGTTTGAGAAAAGCAGATAGCAGAGTGGAAACTGTGAAGCTGATACAATGTGAGAAGAAAAATGGAAATCTGCAAGGAGAGGCTGTGTGAGTGATACAGGGCAATTGAGGTGGGGCACAAGAAAAGCAGAGAACACTGACCTGGCATGCTGAGCAGGAGATTGGTGTTAAAAATTCTGTGAACAAATCACACTTGGGGAATTTTACCTTGATAGAAATATACAGCAAAATAGAACAACAACAGCAACAGCAACAACTGCAGAAAAACTTAAGAGTAGAGTTGCCGTATTTAATAAATAAAAAATCCAGAACATCTGGTTTAATTTGAATTTCAGATGAACAGCATGTTTTATGTGTGCTGCATATAATACTTGAGACATACTTGCACTAAAATTTGTACAGTATCTGAAACTTAAATTGAACTGAGCATCTGAATTTTGTCTGGCATTCCTGCTCAAGAGGAATCCCCTCATTTTCATTATTTGTACTTTTCTCTGAGAAAAACCTTTTTTCCCTGAGGAAGCTCAGAGATATAATCATGATCCCATGGGCCAGGCTTTACAAAACTCCTCCAGGGTAAAACTACATCTAAATATCAGAAAGTAATGTCTGGCAGTTGTGTGATGACGTCTCACTGGCTTTCCTGCTTTTGATTTGTGACTGATATTTTTCTTAAACTGGAACAAGAGGAGAGGGTGGCAGACGTAGTCTCACTTCCTGGCCTTTTAAAATGGTAACTACAAACATTTTTTGTCTGTGTTACGAGCACAGGGCATTTAAAGGATTTTGCTATGTTTGTTGCTGTTGATTTCATGTGTTTATTTAGTCTTTTTCATGAGAACTGTGTGAGTGTAGGGCTTGTACACTCCCAACGCCTTGGCCTGGCAGGGTCTGTATCTCAGCATGGCAGACCAAGACTGAGGAATGTGAAGACAAAAGAGATATTTGGGTGGAACATGGGTAAGATAAGGTTACTCTTGGGTGGAAACAGTTTCAATAAAATAAAACTGCAATGACATAAACAGGAATTAGTTTCTCCAGAACACCCTGTTGCTCAGTCATATGAAATGTTAAGAATTACATTTCCGGGGGATGCTGACAAGATGGTGACTGGACATGTCAGACTGTAAGAGTCTCCACAAAAGCAAGTGTCCATAATGACTATATGCATGAGTAGGCATGTGCTGGTGGGTGAGTGAAAGTTTGTCTGAGGGGAGACTCAGATTCAAGCACCTGGAGCCCTCTTCTGAAGGTTACTGCAAGCCCCCACCACCCTGAGATTGGAGCCATGAGCACGCAAGCTCGTCTGCTATTCATGGGACTCTCTTGAGAAGAGCCTGCCAAATCCAGCAGATTCTCATCACCTGGCACCTGACCCACACCATCACCTGTTACAGTAAATCAGCTGGAGTGTGAGATCCAATCACTGCAGTGAGAAGAAAAGGGACAGCTGGAGAGGATCCCCATCCCCAGTGAGGAAATACCAACCATAGCCATTTTCTCTGTCCCAAGACCAGGCAGAGACCTGCATTACCCACCCAGCTCCACCCAGCCTCCAACTTGAAACCTAAGGTAATCTCATCAAACTGGGAGAGACAGAAGTCCCTCCCCCATGCTGGATCAGACATAGACAGGTCAGATCTGAGTGGCAGACTTGACAGGCAGCAAGCCAGGTAAGTCTAGATCTGATTCACCCTCCTTCCACTGTAGGCATGGGGCAACTGACCCAAGCTGTGAGCAACCCTATCAGCCTGCACTGAGAGCAGGGGAGGGGCTAGAGATCAAAGCTGAAAGGACATTGGACTTACAAGAATGACCTCTGAGTAAGTTTGGTTCCTTGTTTTTATTAATTTTATTTATTTTTTTCTATTTGCTTTGCTCAGTTTGTTTGTTTTTTGTTTTAGCATTTTTTCTCTCTTTCTTTCTGTTTTGTACTTGCTTTGCTTGTTATTTTACTGTTTTTTTTTAGACTTCTTGTTTGTGTATGGGAAGAGTACATCAATAGGAAGGACTTTGCTGGTTTGTGTATTTGTATGATTGTCTGTGTGTTTTAGTTTTTTCACTCTTTTCTGTCTTTGTGTCTCTTTTCATTCATTAGTTGGTATATCTGTCTGTTTTCCCTCTTACTCTTCTCTCTCTCCACCTTCCTCTTGCTCTCCCTTCTTCTTTTTTCCATTCTTTTCATTTTTCTTACCTCGTTTTGCTTTCAGGGAGCAAACCAATACTCCCACTGTATGGACAGATTGCAAGGAAGTGGGAAGTAGGTTCCAGAGTGACCTACACCTGTCAGTGGATACTGGGATCTGCAGATAGATTTTGAGTCACAGTTTCCCACTCAATTAAATCTCAAAAATGCAAAAAGTACAGCCCCTAACCCACAATCCATCTTCAGAATTGAACAAAGCCAGAGGATCCACATAAGGAAGAATAGGAGACTGAGAAAACAGAAGTAAAAACAACCCCACTATCCCTGGACAACAGAATTAAAGAAGAGGGGGAAAAATTGGGAGTGGGGGAGGAAAATCTACATAAATGAAGAAAAAACCAAAAGAAGAATATAGGTCTCACACAGACCCCTGGGAGGTCAAACACTGAGAAAACAGACTTCAGAACACAAACAATGAAGAGCCCCCAGAATGAATAACTGATCTCAAACTACAAACCCAGATACCAAGACATTAATAGATAGAATAAATAGAATTGAGAAGAAACAAGAGGAAAGAATAAAGGAGTTGATAACTGAGATAACAGTAGTAAAGAATACTGTTAATGAAATAAATAACAAACTGATTAGCATGGAAAACAAATTAGCTAAGCAGAAGAAAGAATCTCAGAGCTTGAAAACCAAAATATAGAACTAACCCAAACTGTCAAAAACATAGAAAAGAAACTTAAAAAGACAGAACAAAACCTTAGAGAGCTGAATGGTTATTTCAAGAGGCTGAACCTAAGAATAATTGAACTTTTTGAGGCAGAAAGAAAGAGACCACCCTGGAACAAACATTTCATGAAATTATTCAAGAAAACTTCCTTCATCTCACTAGTGATGTGACCATCCAAGTGCAAGAGATTCAGAGAATCCCTGCAAGACAATAAATGAAAAGACCAACTCCTATATACATAGTAATTCATCTAAACAAAGTAGGTATAAAAGAAAAAATTCTAAAGGCAACAAGAGAAAAAGGTCTGACTACCTACCAGGAAAGACAAATTAGAATAGCAATAGATTTATCTATAGAACCACTTCAGACTAGGAGAGCATGGAGCCCAAACATCAGAGTTCTCACAGATAAACAATTTCAACCAAGAAAAACCTACCTAGCTAACCTAAGCTTAATCGGTGAGGGGAAATTAAGATCTTTCCTAGAATTTAATCTCTAAGATCTTGCACTGTCTCTAGACCAGTTCTACAGGAAACACTTAAGAAAGTATTAAACACAGAAGAAAGGGGAAAAAGAACAACGTTTTTCACAAGAGTGCAGGAAAAAGGTTGAAAACACACAAATCAAAAGAAAGATAACAAACAAACAGGAACAGCAACTTTATAAAAACCTCATGAAAGGGATAAACTCTCAAATTTCAATAATTAAACTGAGTGTGAATGGACTAAATGCACCACAGAAAAGACAAAATGGCAAAATGAATAAAATATAATGAGGCAACAATATACTGTCTCCAAGAGACTCATCTCACCAGAAAGGACACTCACAGACTCAAAGTAAGAGAACAGGAAGCAAAATTTCAGGCGAATTAAACACAAAAGAAAGCTGGAGTGATCTTAATATCAGAAAAATACCTTTTAAGCTATCAAAAATTTAAAAAGATACAGAAGGTCACTACATAATGATAAAAGGTTTAATCCATCAATAAGAAATATCCATCCTAATCATATATGCATATAACATAGAAGTGCCAACTTTCATAAAGCAGCTTCTAGGCAAACTTAAAAAAGAGATTGACTCTAACACTATCATAGCTGGGGACTTTAATACCCAACTCACAACCTTTGACAGATCACCAAGACAAAAAAAATCAGCAAGGAAATCTGGAACCTCAAAGTGACTCTTGACCAAATGGATTTAATTGTTATCTACAGAACACTCCACCTAATAACCACAGAATATATATTCTACTCATCACCACATGGAATGTACTCTAAGATCAACCACAGCCTTGGCCATAAATCAAGCATAAACAAAATTCATAATATTGAAATTCTGCCATGCTCCTTCTCAGACCACAGTGGAATAAGAATAAATACCAGCACCAATAAAGTTCCCCCCAAACCCACAAAGACATGGACATTAAACAACATGATGCTAAGTAACTCCTGGTTCACCATGGAAATCAAAACTGTAATCTCGCGCCTTTGGGAGGCTGAGGTGAGTTGATTGCCTGAGCCCGCGGGTTCGAGACCCACCTGGGCAACGAGACCTCATCTCTACAATAAATCAAAAAATCAGCTGGGCGTGGTAGCGCATGCCTGTCCGGCTACTTGGAAGGCTGAGACGCAAGGATCACCGGAGCCCAGCAAGTAGAGGCTGCGGTGCCCGGGAGCGGCCACTGCACTCCAGTCTGGGCGACAGAGTGAGACTACAACTCAAAAAACAAACAAACCCAAAAAAATGGAGATTAGAAGATACCTGGAAACAAATGGAAATGATGAACCATCTTACCAAAACCTATAGGATGCCATGAAAACAGTAGTAAGAGGGGAATTCATATCGCTGCAAGAATGCATGAAGAAAATGGAAAGATCACAAGTTAACAGCCTAACAAGTCACCCGGGTAAGGAGGAAAAGCAAGAACACCAAAACCCTAACTTCAACAGAAGAATCTAGATCACCAAAATAAAAGCCCAAATCCGGGACATAGAAGACAAAAAGATAATACAAAAAATCAATGAAACAGAAAACTGGTTCTTTGAAAGGATAAACAAGATTCATGATCCCCTAGCTAGGCTGACCAAGAAAAAGAGAGAAAAAGCCCAAAATAAACACAATCAGAAACACAAAAGATGAAGTCCCAACTGACCCTGAAGAAATACAAAAGATTATCAGAGACTACTATGTACACTTGTATGGAAACAAACTTGAAAACCTGAGGAAAACTGAGGACTTTCTGAAATCACACAACCTACCCACGTTGAAACAGTAAGAAATTGAGACCCTAAATAGGCCAGTAACAATGCAGGAAATTAACTGTGTAATAAGAAAACTACCTACATAATTAAAGCCCTGGACCAAATGACTTTCCAGCAGAATTCTACAAAACATACAAAGAGGAACTGTCACCAATCCTACTGAAAGTATTCCAGGTGATTGAGAAAGGTAGAACTCTCTCCAAATCATTTTTGAAGCTGACATCACATTGATACCCAAGCCAGGTAAAGATCTATCAAAAAGAAAGAGAGACTACAGGACAATATTCTTGATGAATATAGATGCTAAAATTCTCAACAAGATTCTAGCAAACAGGATTCAACAACACATCTCAAAAATCATCCACCACGATCCAGTAGGCTTCATCTCTGGATTGCAAGACTGGTTCAACATTTGTAAGACCAAAAATGTAATTAAATACATCAACAGATATAAAAAAAAAAAAAACCACATGACTATATCATTAGATGCAGAAAAGGCTCTTGATAAAATCCAGTATTCCTTCTTGATAAAAACCTTTGAACATCTATGCATAATTGAAACATACCTAAAAATAGTAAGAGCCATCTACAAGAAACCCACAACCAGCATACTGCTAAACAGACAGAAATTGGAACCATTTCCCTTGAAAACTGGAACAAGACAAGGATGCCCACTCTTACCTCTCCTGTTTAACATAGTTTTGGAAGTCTTAGCTAGAGCAATCAGAGAAGAGAAGACGATCAGGTATATCCAAATAGGAAAAGAAGAAATCAATTTATCCCTCTTTCCAGATGGCATGATTCTATACCTCAAAAACTCAAAAGAATCTGTCAAAAACCTCCTTGTACTGATAAAGGACTTTGGCAAGGTCTCAGAGTATAAAATAAATGTGCAAAAGACAATCACATTTCTATACATCAATAATAAATTAACAGAAAATGAAATAAAAAAACACAATTCCATTCACAAATAGCCACAAAAAAAAAAAAAAAAGAAAAGAAAAATAAATACCTTGGCACCTCCTAACCAGAGACATAAAAGACCTTAGCAATGAAACTACAAAACACTGCTCAAAGAAATGAAAGATGACACAAACAAGTGGAATAATATTCCATGCTCATGGATTGTAAGAATCAATATGGTTAAGATGTCCATTCTATATAAGGCAGTCTACAGATTTAACACAATACCCATCAAATTATCAGCAACATTCTTCTCAGACCTAGAAACAATAATACAGAATCCTCAGGAAAAAAAAAACCCAAAAAACAAAGCAGGAAGTATCACACTCCCAGACTTTAAACATTACCATAAAACTACAATAATCAAAACAGCCTGGTATTGACACAAGAACAGGCATATAGACCAATGGAATATAATTGAGATTCCAGAAGCAAAACCTCAATTTCAAAACCAACTCATCTTCTACAAAGGCTCCACCACCCACCACTGGGGAGAGGAGAACCTATTCAGTAAATTGTGCTGAGAAAACTGGCTAACCACATGCAGAAGATTGAAACAGGACCCCTACCTATCCCCATACACAAAAAGCAACTCTAAATGAATCAACGACCTAAACATAAAACCTCAAACTATAAGAACCTTCGAACATGCAGGAGACACTCTTATGGAAATTGGAATTGGCAACCAATTCCTGATCAAAACCCTAAGCGCCCATGCCACAAGAGGTATGTTAGACAAGTGGAACCGCGTCAAACTGACAGGTTTCTCCAAAGTCAAAGGAACCATCAAGAGAGCAGGGAGACAGCCTACAGACTGGAAAAAAATATTTGCCAACTCTATGTCTGACAAAGGCTTAATATCTAGGATCTACAAGGGACTCAAACATGCTGAAAAGAAAATAACAAACAGTCCCATTACAAAGTGGGCAAAAGATATGAATACACAATTTTCAAAAGAAGACATATGAGCAGCCAACAGATACATGAAAAAATATTCAGCCTCACTAGTCATCAAATAAATGCAAATTAAAACTACACTGAGATACTACCTAACTCCAAACAGCCATCAACAATAACTCAAAAAATAACAGATGCTGGAGAGGATATGGCAAAAAGGCAACACTTCTACACTGTTTGTGGGAGTATAAACTAGTACAGCTTCTGTGGAAAACAGTGTGGTGATTCCTAAAAGTTCAAAAAATTGACCTTCCATATGACCCCACAATCTCCATTCTGGGAATATACCAGGAAGAACTCTATTCAGTCTATAAAAAAGATACCTGCACATGTATGTTTACCGCAGCATTATTCCCAATAGCAAGAACATGGAGCCAACTATGCTGTCCATCAAAAGAGAGCAGGATAAAAAAAAAGTGGTACATACACACAAAGGAATATTGCATAGCCTCAAAGAAGAACAAAATCATGAACTTCACAGCAACCTGGATGGACTTAGAGTCTACAATACTGAGTGATCTTTCACAGAAACATAGAACTGAGTATCACATGTCCTCACTCATAAGTGGACGTTGAACACTATCATAATACTTTAAGAAAAGGATTGACACTAGTGAGAAACTGTGGGGAGTTAGTGAGGCGAGGAGGTGGGATTGGCAGTAGTGGCAATCTGCCTGGGGAAGGAGGGGGCACACCTCATTAACAAGGATACCTGCATAATGAATATTTGTATACCTAACCCTGAATTGTATCCCAAACCCTGAATTGTATCCCACAATTTTAAAGTAAAAATTTTAAAAATTAAAAAAATAAGAATGGCAATTTTGAAAGCAATGTCCGTGTCTGCTATGGTCCCACACACATACAAGAAGTAATTCATCTATGTTCACATATTTTATGACTTTAGGAACCACAAGAAAAGATTATGAGATGCACACTAGGCAGATAATTTGGCAGTATTGTAGGGGAAAGGATAGTATAAAAGGGAAATTTTATTAACTTTCTTCTTCCACAGTTTTATTTTAAACTAAACTCACATATTCATTTTATGACTTTAGGAAAAAACAAAATTGGTTTTAAGACTTAAAAATGTAAATATTATATATATGTGAGAATTTGCAGCAAAATACAAAAAAAATGTTTTTTAAAATCATGCTTTCTGTATATTACCATGATGTGATAGAAAATTTTCAAGCACACTGCCTGTATCCATTTTCAAAGGTTTGCTTGCAAAGCAATCAGGAAATAAAAAAATTATTTGATGCTCAAGCATAGTTTTACTCTAAGAAAAGCCACCAAATATCTTATTCTAATTTTGAATGGGGAACACTGAGAACTTCTATCAGAATCAATGCCAGAATGCAAGAAGAAATTAAAGCTTGATAACATAAGAAAATCAGAGAGTCTCATAGCAATTAGTTAAAATATCAGTAAATACTGTTTAAAATGAAAGATTAGAGAAACAATTTTAAAGATGTTGCCATACACAAATCGAGCTATTTTTGGTTTTTACTTTTCCTTATGCCTACCATCCTATGATAACTCAATGATCTAATTCTACAAATTAATAATTGTCTTAGAATGATGATGCCATGAGTAGAATTAAGACTGCAAAAAAATATACTTGAATTTGTTTTGAAAAATGAAATAAAGCAATACAAAAGATAAAAGAAAGAAAATAGGAATAATAGGAATAAGAGAAATAATATTTTCTGGTTATTGTATCATGTTTTGTATAAGGTTTGTATTGAATGGTGAAAATAATGTCAGAAAGATGTTTGGTTAGCAAGTAACAAGTCGTTATGAATAATGTCTTATGATTATAATTATCTAATTACTTCTTCAACAGGAATTGGAATTCTGCATTTATTTTATCAGAATTTGTTTTTTCTTAGTGCTGGAAATACACTGAAATATCCCAATTCTTTAAGACTTCTCTTTTAAAAGCATCTATTGAAAAGTGCTATCTGTCTATTAGCACAGCATTGCTTTTTAAATCAAGATTACAATAAAATTGATTAGACAAATATTTTCTTTAGATACATGACAGGTGATGAAATCAGATTGTCCTAACTGAATTTACATTTTTTCAAAAGATTCATCAGGAAAAAGTTTATAGATCATTTCTTCAATAGGTTTTCTGTATATTTCCATTGTCACTCCCTATCTGCTAAATGTTATTATTTTCAATATTAAAGTCTGACTTTCTATTGACATTGTTCTCAATTCCTCTCTAGGAATATCTTTCCATAGTCAGAAGTAAGTACTCTAAAAAGTGATGAGTAATATGTTTATATTATTCATATTACTCATATATGTCCTATATTTCAACCATAAGTCTTCTTAGTATCTATCAATGAAAAATGCTTCAGAAACTCATTGCTCCATACCCTTCTGAATTCTGCAGATTTCTGTCTCTCTTTTGTAACTGGTAAGTTGAAAATGAAAAATAAATTAATTGAAGGACATATTCTCTATCATTTTGTATTTATTATGTCATAAATTCTCACAAAAAGATTGTTTTCACAAGACATAAAATGGCATGTTTTCTGATTACTTGAAAGATTTATGAAAGATATTTCTAACAATAGTTGCATTTTAATATATTTTTCCTTTGTAGAAGCTAGTAATTGGAACAAATTCCTTTAATTAAAATATATTGAATATTTTTGGCAAAGCCATGGTCTGTTGGAATATGATCTTTATAATCGGCTTAAAAGAGGAATTACTAATATATAATCAAATAATTTGTGAGTAGTTCTCCATTCTGAATTTAGTAAATTTATTTTTTAAGCTACAGTAACAATGACACAAATACGTGTTCTATTATTTTTATGAAAAATATAGAGAATATTAGATTGTCAAAAGATAAAAAGAAACTATGAGTGCTGTAGAGATTATATTTTCCAGAAGACAGGACAAGATGGCAATGGAACCAGTGGGACCGTGAAAGTCTCTGCAGGGAAGAGTGTCCATAAAGACAGTCTGTGTGAGTGGGTGAGTGCAGCTGGGTGAGTAAAAGTCTATCTGAGAGAATACTTATATACTAGGGACTCCCCTTCAGAGGTGGCTGCAACCCACAATAGCCCTAAGATTGGAGCCCTCTGCATGTAGGATCATTAGCCATTCTTGGGAATCTCTTGAGAGGAGGCAGTGGAGGTCAGTTGCTCCTCAGAGCCTGGTACCTGGCCCACACCACCACCCATTGGTAGTGGGCTGGGAACTGACAGTGGGAACCTTGGAGAGGGTACCATGAGGAAATCTGGAGCTGAGCCCACTGCTGGGGAGTATAAAACAACTGCCACTGTTTTTCCTGTCCTGGAGGGGCAGAGACTTGCATTGGCCTTCCAGACTCTGTTCAACCTCCAACCTGGGGCCCAGAGGCATCTCGACATCCCTCTGGGACTAACCATCTCTAACTCAGTGAGGAAGCTTCAGGAGTGGACATGGAGAGATGGACTCCCCTCCCCCACACTGGACCAAGTACAGGTACATCTGGTCTTAGCTGAAGATTTGATGGCAGCAGCAGCAATGGACAAGTTGGGTGAGTCTGGATCTGAGTCACCTTCTTACCACAGCAGTCCATGGGGCATCTGATCCATGCTAAGAGCAACCTGATTTGCCTGCACCCACAGTGAGTAGAAGGGGAGGGTCTGGAGGTCAGAGCCTGCTCCCTACCAAGTGGGACCTGAAGCATTGATGGTGCTTAGAAAAGGAATCTGATATTCCAGAAAGGACCACAGAGGAAACTCTTTTTTTTCCTCTGTTTTTATTTATGTTTTAATACTTGGTACTTGTTTGTTTGCTTGTTTGTTTTTAGTTTTTCTGTTCGTGTATGGCTAGTTTTGAGGATAAGTGCATCATCAGGTTTGTTTTGTTTGTATGTTTACTTCTTTGCATGTTTTTTTTGTTTCTTTGTTAGTTGGTGTGCCTGTTTTCTTTCTCTTCTCTCTTCATCTACATTTTGTCTCCTTTCTTCCTTTTATCATTATTTTCCTTTTTTTTCCCTTTCTTATTTTGCTTTCAGGGCCATACATATGCTTCCACTGCATGGACAGACTATAAAGTGATGGGAAGTTGGCTCCAGACGTCCACATGCCGGTCAGTGGATACTGTGATCTGCAGATAGTTTTTGAACCACAACACCCCCAATACACCTTAATCAAATCTCACAACTACAAAAAACACAGCCCCTCATCCCCAGTCTGGTTTCAAAATTGAAAACATTTAGAGAATCTACATAAGAAAGAATAGGGGATTTAGCAAACAGAAATGAAAGCTATCCCTCCTCTCACTGAGCAACAGAATTAAAGAGGAGAAGAAAGGGGAGGAAAATCATCACAAATGAAGAAGAATCAAAGGAGGACCACAGGTCCCGCACAGTCTCCTGGGAAGAAAGCATATGAGAATACAGATTTCAGAACTCAAACAATGAAGAACCCCCAGAATGACTGATCTCAAACCACAAATCCAGACATCAAGATATTAATAGAGAGAATGAATAGAAATGATGAGTGGCAAGAGGAAAGAATGAAGGAGTTGAGATGATGGCAATAAAGAATACAGTAAATGAAATAAATAAACTGACAAACATGGAAATCAGAATTAGCCAAGTTAATAGCCTAACAAATCACCTAAGGGAGTAGGAAAGACAAGACCACCAACCCTAACTCCAGCAGAAGAATTCAGATCACCAAAGTAAAAGCCCAATCCAGGAACTAGAAACAAAAATACCATAGAAAAAAATCATTGAATCAAAAAACTGGTTCTTTGAAAGAATAAACAATATTGATGGATACCCTAGCCAGATTGATCAAGAAAAAGAGAGAAAAAGACCAAAAAACACAATTAGAAATGCAAAATATCAAATCACAATAGGCCATAATAAAACACAAAAATTTATCAGAGATTACTATGCACACCTCTATGGAAACAAATTCAAAAATCTAAATGCAATGGAAGACATTCTGACATTGTACAACCTTCCAAGATTGAAAAAAAGAAGAAATTGAGACATTAAATAGTCTAATAAAAACCCAGGAAATTGACTCCATCATAAGAAAACTACCCACAAAAAAAAAGTCTGGGACCAGATGGCTTTCCAGCTGAGTCCCACAAAACATACAAGGAGGAGCTCATACCAATTCTATTGAAAATATTCCAAGCAATCAAGAAAGACGGGAGTCTCCCCAAATCATTTTATGACGCTAACATCACACTGATCCCAAACTGGGTAAAGATTCAACAAAGAAAAAGAACTACAGGTCAACATCCTTGATGAACATAGGTGCAAAAATACACAACAAGTTTCTAACAAATCAAATCCAAAACACATCTCAAAAATTATCCACCATGATCAAGTAGGCTTCACCCCAGGGATGCAGGACTGGTTCAACATCTGATGTAATTAAATACATCAGTAGATGTAAAAATAGGGATCACATGATTATATCATTAGACAGAAAAAGCTTTCAGTAAAATCCAGCATCCCATCTTAGTAAAAACTCTTGAACACCTAGGCATAGAAGGAACATACCTCAAAATAGTAAAAGACATCTATGATCGCTGCCAACATATTGCTAAATGGACAAAAATTGGAAGCATTTCCTCCTGAAAACTGGAACAAGGCAAGGTCGTCCACTTTCGCCCCTTCTGTTCAACATAGTGTTGGAGGTCCTAGCCAGAACACTCAGACAAGAGAAAGAATTAGGAAAGGAGGAAGTCAAGCTATCCCTCTTTGCTGATAATATGATTCTATACCTCAAAAATCCAAGAGAATCTGTCAAAAACCAGCCTGTGCTGATAAAGGACTGTGGCAAAGTTTCAGATTACAATATAACATACAAAAGACAATCGTATTCTTATACATCAACAACAAACAAGCAGAGAGCCAAATAAAAATCACAGTCCCGTTCACAATAGAAACCAAAATATGAAATACCTCGACATCTTCTTAACCAGAGCAAGGAAAGACCTTTACAATGAAAACTGCAAAACATTGCTCAAAAAATCAAAGATGACATAAACAAATGGAAAAAAAATTCCATGCTCAAGGACAGGAAGAATTAACAGTGTTAAGATGTCCATCCTATCAAAGGCAATCTACAGATTTAATGCAATACCCATTAAATTACCAGCATGATTCTTAGATCTGGAAATAACAATACAGAAATTCACATGGCAACATGAATGATCATGAATAGTCAAAACAATCCTCAGAAAAAGAAAACAAAGTGGAAAGTATCACACTTCCAGATTTTAAACTTTATTATAAGGCTGCAATAACCAAAACAGCCTGGTGTTGGTACAAGAACAGACATACAGACCAATGGAACAGGATAGAGACTCCGAAAGCAAAACCTCAATTTCTCAACCAACTCATCTCCACTAACAACCACTGGGGAGAGGAGAATTTATACAGGAAGTGGTGCTAGGAAAACTGCCTGACCACATGCAGAAGATTAAAACAAAATCCCTACCTATCACTACATCAAAAAATCAACTCTAAATGGATCAAATACCTAAACATGAAGCATCAAACTGTAAGGACATTAGAAAATGCAGGAGACACCCTTAGGGGAATTGGAACTGGCAATTAATTTCTGATCAAAACCCCAAATGCTCATGTCATAAAAGATAAGATAGACTAGCTGAACCTCATCAAACTGAAAAGGTTCTGCAAATCAAAAGAAACAATCATGAGAATGGAGAGACAGCCCACAGTATGGGAAAAAAATATTTGTCAACTGTATATCTGACAAAGGCTTAACATCTAGGATCTATAAAAACCTAAAGTGCCGAAAATAAACAAACAAACAAAAAAACCTATTAAAAAGTGGGCAAATGATATGAATAGACATTTCTCAAAAGAAGGTATATTAGCAACCAATAGATACATGAAAAAATGACACCTAACTCTAGTAGAATGGCCATCATCAATAACTCAAAAACAAGCAAACAAACACACAAACAAACAAACAGATTCTAGAGAATATAGAAGGAAAAGGGAACACATCTACACAGTTGGTAGAAGTCTAAACTTGTACAACCTGTGTGGAAAATAGTGTGGCAGTTCCTGAAAGACCTAAAAATTGACCTTCCATATGACCCAACAATCCCTCTTCTCCCAATATACCCAAAGCAACTCAAATCACTCTATAAAAAGGATACCTGAGTTTGGACTTTGTGGCTCAGCCTGTAATCCCAGCACTCTGGGAGGCCAAGACGAGAGGATTGCCTGAACCAGAGGATTCAAGATCAGCCTGGGTAATTGGTGAGACCTCATCTCTACAACAAATCCCAAAAATCAAGCCAGGCACGGTGGCATGTGTCTGTAGTTCCAACTACTTGGAAGGCTGAGGCAAAAGGATTGCCTAAGATCTGCAGGTCAAGGCAGCAGTGGCTGTGAAAGTGCCACTGCACTCCAGCCTGGGCAACATGAGGGAGATTCCAACTCAAAAAAAAAAAAAGAAAAGAAAAAATACTTGCATATGCATGTTTATTACAGCATGACTCACAACAGCAAAAACATGGAAGCATCCATGATGTCCATTGAAACTGCACTGGATTAAAAACATGTGGTAAATACATGCAATGGATTATTATGCAGCCATAAAGAAAGATAGTTATGAACTTTGCAACAACTTGGATGGATTTAGAATCTATAATACTCAGTGATCTATCATAGAAACAGAGAATTATGTACCACATTTTCTCACTCACAAGCCAACTCTGAACAATTATCGTAATACTATAAGAAAGGGATTGACAGTAGTCGGAAACTACCAGGGGAGGGAGTGGGGCACACTTCATCAATAAGGATACTTGATCTCAAACTAGGTAAAGTGCAGACCAAAGTGAGGCCCAAATTTTACCTGTACAATAACCATTTCTACACCTAACCCTAAATTGTATCACAGCATCTTTAAAATATTTTTTTTTAAATGTTACTGCTTCTTTAAGGACATGCACAGGTGAAACTAACATTTTTTATGTATTTGTAGGCAGAGATGCCTTCTAAAAGTACATTGTAAGGTAAATTGTCATTGTGCAAACATCATAGTGTTACACAGATCTAGATGGTCTATCCTAATACACACCTAAGCTGTATAGGATAGCCTATTGTTCCTAGTCTACAAATTTGTACAGCATGTCACTATGCTGAGTACTGTAGCTAATGCAAACATAATGGTATTTGGGCAGCTAAGCATAGAAAAGTTGCAGTAAAACTGCTGTATAAAAGATGATACACTTATACAGGACACATTATGAATGGAGCTTCAGGGTTGGAAGTAGCTCTCGACACTCAGTGAGTAAGTGATGAGTGGATGTGAAGCCTAGGACATTACTGAACACTGCTATAGACTTTATAAACACTGTACACTTAGGCCACACTCTTAAGATTTTTATTTTTCAATAATAAATTTATATTAGCTTACTTTAACATTTTAAAGTTCATAATCTTAATTTTTAAATTATTTGACTTTTTGTAATAACAGCTTAAAACACACAAAATACTTTTTCTGTACAAGGTGCTTTTTCTTTATACCCTTATTGTATAAACATTTCTTATTTTCCAAAAGCGGGTGTGTGTGTGTGTGTGTGTGTATGTGTGTGTGTGTGTGTGTGTGTGTGTGTGTGTGTGTGTATATATATATATTTTTTTTTTAAGCAAGATTTATTGAGAGGACAGAAAAGCTCCCACAGTGGGAGAAGACCCAAAGGGGTTGCCCCCAAAGTATATATTTTTAAATTTTTAATTATTTTTGTAAAAATGAAGACAAGTACACATTTTAATCTAGGTCTACACTGGGTCAAGATTATTAATATCCTTGTCTTCCACCTCCATATATTGCCCCGCTGGAAGAACTTCAGGGACAATAACATGCATGGAGCTGTCATCTCCTATGGTAACAGTGCCTTCTTCTGAAATAGCTCCTGAGGGACCTGCCTGAAGCTGTTTTAGTAATCTTTATTTTATATAAGTAGGAATGTACTCTAAAATAATGATAAAATCAATATTATCATAAATACTTAAATCAATTACATAGTTGTTTGTTATCATTATCTATTATGTGAAGTAGGCTTGTAAACATTTAATATACAAATTATTTTATTTAAAAATGCTTCAAAAATATATAACTTTTTAAATTTAATTTACTGGATACTATATTTTGATACACTATAAATAACTTAGATTATGAAAGAATTAATATTGTTGCAAGAAAATTCTGAAAAGCATTTAATTATAAATTAGGGACATTAGTACAAATAATGATGAATTTAATTTTAAATAAGAGTAATTGTAAATCTCAAAAATTCTTAAGTATTCAATTTCACAAATATATTTTTAAAACAACAAACAGCGTATTTCACCAACTCACTTAGCTATGTATCTCACTGAGGCCCATATGTGGACATCAGGATTTAACAATGGAATCAACATCAGTTCCTCCAGATGGACTCCTTGGGAATAAGCCTAACCTTCACATATGGTCTTAATTCAGACAGAGGATGCTTAGTAGTTACAACATGTAAGAGGCTTTTGAGTTAGAAGAAGATAGAAATGTTTTTAAATGATTCAAAGAATTGTATCCAGATGCATATTCAACATATTAATGATTCAGTTACCAAGTTTAATTTTACCTGCAATTGTAATTGATTTTACAAGTTTTGCCAATCTCCCACTTATGTACTTGCCATCTGGAGATGCCATATATAGTGACAGTGTAAGCTCTGTGCATAATAAGCAAATGAAAAATGTGAAAAACTTGAGTTTTTTTAGTTTGCTATATATCCCAAGCTTAATGACCTTTAGTATTCAAGTCATATATTCATTTAAAGAAAAGTATGTGCAATATCTAGCGTTAAAAGAACATAATACTTTGTAACATAGAAGTATTTTTTTATAAATTCCTGCCAATAAGAAACACATATCCGTAAACATTAACTGCAATACATATTTTTGAACTAAACCTTTAATATTCTATAATAAATTGTGAGAATGTGGTACAAATTGTGTATTCCTAAAGATTATTTTTTGAACAAGAGGAATTATTATACACATACTTGCTTCTTTATTAACATAAACTATGAAGTTAGTGTAACAAATAACTCTAAAGAGAATTTTGAAGAAAAAATGTTACGGTTAAGTAAAATTATAAGATATTAATTAGTAAATTGTCTTTTGTTGTTCATTGGACTTATATGTAGGTTTAAGTTACTGCAAATACTAAATTTAAATAGTTCAGGACAATTGTATCTTCTTTTTTTATTTTAAAGATAATAAAGATACAATTCAGGCTTAGGTATACAAGTGGTCATCATAAAGGTAAAGTTGGAGCCTCCCTTTGGTTCCCACTTTGCCTGGTTTGAGAATAGGTACCCTTTTGATGTTGTGTCCGCCCTACTGACAAGGTCCTGCTACTGCCAATCCCAGTCTTATAATATTATGGTAAATGGTCAATATCCACTTATGAGTGAGAACATATGGTATTTAGTTTTTGTTTCTGTGATAAATCAGTGAGTATGATAGACTCTAAATCTATCCAAGCTGTTGCAAAGTCCGTATGTTTGTCCTTCTTTATGGCTGAGTAGTAGTCCATTGTGTATATGCACCACATTTTTTATGCAGTACAGTTCTGATGGGCAGCACGATTGGTTCTATCATTTTTGCTATTGAGAATAGTGATGGAATAAACATGTGTGTGCAGGTATCTTTATTGTACAATGATTTGAGTTCCTTCAGGTATACTCTCAGTAGGGGGGATGCTGGGCCATATGGAAAGTAAATTTCTAGTTCGCTTAGAAATCAGCACATTGTTTTCTATAAAGGTTGAACTAGTTTGCATTCCCACCACCAATGTAGAAGTGTTCATTTTTCTTTGCATCCTCACCAACATCTGTTTTATTTGTTTGTTTGTTTTGTTTTATTAATGATGGTCATTCTTGCTGGGGTTAGGTGGTATCTCATGTGCTTTTGTTTTGCATTTCTCTGATGGTTAGGGAGACTGAGCACTTTTTCATGTGTTTGTTGGCTCCCCATATATCTTCTTTTGAGAAGTGTCCATTCATGGCTTTTGTGCATTTTTTTTTTTTTTTTTTTTTAAGTGGGACTCCGTCTTTTTTCCTTTTGGCACATTTGTGTTCCTTGTAAATTCTGGATGTTAGGGCTTTGTCAGATATACAGTTGGCAAATATTTTTCACAGTCTGTAAGAGGTCTCCCCACTCTCTTGATGGTTTCTTTTGCTTTGCAGAAGCTTTTTAGTTTGATGAGATCCCACTTGTCTATTTTATTTCTTGTGACATGGACATCTGGGGTTTGATCAGGAATTGTTGCCAGTATCAATTTCGATAAGGATGTCTCCTGTGTTTTCTAAGACTCACATACTGTGAAGTTTTACTTTTAGAGCTTTAATCCATTTAGAGTTGATTTTTGTGTATGGTGATAGGTAGGGGTCTTATTTCAATTTTCTGCATGTGATCAGCCAGTTTTCCCAGCACCATTTACTGAATAGGTACTCCTCTCCCCAGTGGTTGTTGGTGGAGACTTTGTTGAAGATGAGTTGATTGAGAAATTGAGGGTTTGCAAATATTTTTCACAATCTGTAAGAGATCTCCCCACTCTCTTGATGGTTTCTTTTGCTCTTGATGGTTTTTAGTTTGATGAGATCCCACTTGTCTATTTTATTTCTTATTTCTTATTGCCTGGAATCTCTCTCCTGTTCCATTGCTCTATATTACTGCTCTTGTACCAATTTCAGGCTATTTTGATTATTGTGGCATAGTAAAGTTTAAAGTCTGGAAGTTGATACCACCCACTTTGTTTCTTTTGCTGAGGATTGTTTTGGCTATTCATAGTTGTTTATATTTTCATATAAATTTCTGTATGTCATTTCCAGGTCTGAGAAGAATGATGTTGGTAATTTAATGGGTATTGCGTTGAATCTGCAGGTTGCCTTTGGAAGGGTGGACATCTTAACAATGTTGATTCTTCCTATCAATGAGCGTTTTTTTTTTCCATTTGTTTGTCTTCTTGAATTTCTTTGAGCAGTGTTTTATAGTTTTTATTGTAAAGTTCTTTCACTTTTTTGTGGTTAGGAAGATGCTGAGGTATTTCATTTTTTTGTGAATATTTTGAAAGGTATTGTGCTTTTTTATTTGGTTCTTTGTCTGTTTGTTGTTGGTGTATAATAATGTGATTGTTTTTTGCACATTTATTTTGTGCCCGGAGGTTTTGCCAAAGTCATTTTTCAGTGCAAGGAGGTTTTTTAACAGATTATCTTGGATTTTCAAGGTATAGGATCATATTGTCAGCAAAGAGAGAAAACTTAAATTTTTCTTTTCCTATTTGGATATGCCTGATTTTCTTCTCTTGTCTAATTGCTCTAGCTAGGACTTCCAATACGATGTTTGACAGGATGGGTGAGAGTGGGCTTCCTTGTCTTGTTCTGGTTTTCAGGGGAAATGTTTCCAGTTTCTGTCCACTTAGCAGTATGCTGGATGTGGGTTATTCTGGATGGTTCTTACCATTTTGAGGTATGTTCCTTATATACCTGGGTGTCCAAGAGTTTTTGTCAATCAAAAATTTTTCTGCATCTAATGATATAGCCCTATGGTTCTTGTTTTCACATCTGTTTATGTATTTAACTACATTTATGGTCTTGTGGATATTGAACCAATCCTGCATTCCAGAATGAAGACTACTGGGTCATGGTGGACATTTTTTGATATGTGTTATTGGAACTGATAAGATTTTTAAATAGTAAATTGTTACTGGCTACTTGTGTTTTAATTCTTTGTATTTAATAATCGTTGGAATTGCATTAACTTCATGTAAAAAAATAGCATATTCAAAATAATCATCTATTATAGATTAGACATAAGTTGGCATAATTTTATATGAAAATTACTGCCAGGTTAATTCTTAGAAACATTTTCAAAGTGCTTTGCCTGTATGTTCACTAACATAGTGTGTGTAAATTGAGGGCATATAATCTGCATTAATGACGGAGTAAAAACTTCTAAGACCTTTTAATTTTGTATTTGTTAGTGGTGATTAATATTCATGTTAATAGATTTTGTTCTGTTTCATATAACAATTAAGGTTATCCATGAAGATTTAAAGCAGTCACTTGAACTTTAAGGGAAAGGATGAATCAAAATTATATATCAAAATATAAAATATATGGTATACATCTGGAATGTCTCTTGACTCATATCAGTGACATGAAAGTACTTAAACACAAGTCTCTAGTGACAGCTTACTATACAGAAATCTTTTGTCTTATTTATTTATTTTAATTTAGTTTAATTTAACTTGTTTATATTTTATTTTAAACATGTGGGGTATAATTCAGGATTAGATTTACAAGTGAGCATCATACAGATAAAGTTCTGAATTCTTTTTGGTCCTCATTTTGCCTGGTTTGAGATCAGGTACCCTTATTGATATTGTGCTCTCTACCCCTCACCTAAGCAGTATCCCACTATGGCCAATGCCTTTCTTATAGCATGATGGTAAATGTTCAGGGTCCAGTTATGAGTGTGAACATGTGCTACTCTGTTATTTGCTTCTTTGATAGATAACTTAGTAATACAGATTCTAAATCTATCCAAGTTGCCTCAAAGTCAATGTCTGTCCTTCTTTATGGCTGTGTATTATTCCATTGTTTATATGTACCACATTATTTTTATCCAGTCCAGTTTTGATGGGAAACATGGTAGGTTCCATTTTTATTTATTTATTTGCTATTGTGAATTGTGCTGCAATAAATATGCATGTGCAGGTATCTTTTTATCTTTTTGGTATAATGATTTGAGTTCCTCCAGGTATATTTCCAGTAGGGGGATTGCTGGGTCATATGAAAGATTGATTTCTAGTTCTTTTAGAAATCGTCATATTGTTTTTCATAGAGGTTGGACTAGTTTGCGTTCCCACCAGTATGTAGAAGCATTCCCTTTTTTCTGTATGCTGCCATCATCTATTATTGTTTGTTTCATTAATGATGGTAATTCTTACTGGGATTAGGTGGTATCCCAATGTGGTTATGATTTGCCTTTCTCTGATGATTAATGAGCCTGAGTACTTTTTCATGTGTCTGTTGACTGTCCATAGATCTTTTTTTGAGAAGCCCTTTGCCCACTTTTTAATAGGGTAGTGTTTGTTTGTTTGTTTCCTTTTGGCACATTTTGACCTCCTTGCAAATCCTGGATGTTAGGTCTTTGTCAGATATACAGTTGGCAAGTATTTTTTCCCATTCCATGAGCTGTCTGTCCCTCTGTTGATGGTTTATTTTGCAATGCAAAATAAAAGTTTGAAGTTTGATGAGGTTCAACTTGTCTATCTTATCTCTTATAGCATTGCCATCCAGGGTTTTGATCAAGAATTGTGCCTACTCCCATTTCCTTAAGAGTGTCTCCTTCATTTTCTAAAATTATTATAGTTTGAGATTTTACATTTAGGTCTTTGATCCACTTAGAGTTGATTTTTGTGTATGGGGATAGGGATTTTATTTCAATCTTCTGCATGTGGTCAGACAGTTTTTCCAGCAGCATCTACTGAATATATTCTTTTCTCCCCAGTGGTTGTTGGTGGAGGCCTTGTTGAAGATGAGTTTGTTGTGAAATTGAAGGTATGCTTTTGGAATCTCTATCCTGTTCCATTGGTCCATATGCCTGTTCTTGTACCAATACCAATATTGCAGACTTATAGCAAAGTTTATGGTCTGGAAGTTTATGGTCTGGAAGGTTATGGATACAACCTTCTTTTTTTCCTATGGATTGTTTTGGATATTCGTGTTCATATATGTTTCTATATACATTTCTGTATTGTCATTTTCAGGACTGAGAAGAATGATATTGGTAATTTAATGGGTATTGCATTGAAGCTGCAGATTCTCTTTGGTTGGATGGACATCTTAACAATGTTTATTCTTCCTATCTATGAACATGGCATATTTTTCCATTTGTTTGTGTCTTCTTGGATTTTTTTGAGCAGTGTTTTGTAGTTTTCTTTGTAAAGGTCTTTCACTTTTATGGTTAGGAAGATGCTGAGAGATTTGATTTCTTTTGTGGCTAGGGTGAATAGGTTAGTTGTTTGTTTTTTATTTTCTGTTTGTTTTCCTTTTATAAGTTTGTGACTGTCTTTTGAACATTGATTTTTGTATCCTGAGACTTTGCTAAAATTCTTTATCAGTGAAAAAGGTATTTGATAAGTTCTCTTGGATTTTTGAAGTATAGGGTCATATCTCGTCAGCATAAAGGGATAACTTGACTTCCTCTTTTCCTATTTGGATACCCCTGATTTTCTTCTCTTGTCTAATTGTTCTAAGAACTTGCAACACAATATTGAGTAGGAAGAATAAAAGTGGGCAGCCTTGTCTTGCTCCTGTTTTCAGGGGAAATGCTTCCAGTTTATGTCCATTTAGCAATTGCTAGCTGTGGGTTTATCATAGATGACACTTACTATTTTCAAGTGTGTTCCTTCTATACCTAGGCATTTGAGAGTTTTTACCAAGAAGGGATGCTGGATTTTATCAAAAGCTTTTTCTACACATAATGATATATTCATGTGGTTCTTGTCTTACATCTGTCGACGTTCTTAATTACATTTATGGTCTTGCAGAAATTGAACCAGTCCTTCATCTCAAGGATGAAGTCTACTTGATCATGGTGGATGATTTTTGAGATGTGTTGTTGGATCTGATTTGCAAGAATCTTGTTAAGAATTTTTGTATCTATGTTTGTTAGAAATATTAGCCCATAGTTCTCCTTTTTTGTTGGCTCTTTACCCTCTTTATGCGTCAGTTTAATGTTAGTTTTGTAAAATGACTTGGGGAGAATTTTGTCTTTCTCAATTGCTTAGAATATTTTCAATAGTATTGGTATCAGTTCCTCATTTTATTTTTGTAGAATTCCACTGGAAAGCCATCTGGTCCAGGGTTTTTTCTGGAAGGTAGTTTTCTTATAGTGGAGTCAATTTCCTGGGTTGTTATGTCTTCTCGTTTCCACCTTGGGAAACTGTGTGATGTCAGAAAGTCCTCCATTTCATTTAGGTTATCAAATTTGTTTCCATACAGATGTGCATGGTAATTTCTGTTTATTTTTTATACTTCTTCAGGGCCAGTTGTGATTTGATCTTTCACATTTCTGATGAAATTTATTTGGGCCTTTTTCTCTCTTTTTGTTGTTCTTTCTGGCTAGGGGTCCCTCAATCTTGTTTATTCTTATTCTTTCAAAAAACAAGCTTTTGGTTTGTTGGTTTTTTTCTATAATTTTTTTTTTCTATGCCACATATTTGGGATTTTATTTTGGTGATCTGAATTCTTCTGCTGAGATTAGTGTTTTGGTAGTCTTGCTTTTCTACCTCCTTTATGTAATTTTTTTAGGTTGTTAACTTTTGATCTTTCAATTTTCTTGATGCGTGTTCATAGAGATACAAATTCCCCTTTTAGGACTGATTTTATGGTATCCCAGAGAATTTGATTTCCATGTTGACCCAGCAGGTGTTCAGCATCAAGCTATTTAGTGTACATGCCTTTGTATGTTTTAAGGAAATTTTGTTTGTGTTGATATTTATGTTTATTCCACTGTGGTCTGAGAAAGTGCATGGCAGTATTTTGATCTTATGAAATTTGTTTGTTCCTGATTTATGGCTGAGGATGTGATCAGTCTTGGAGTACATTCCCTGTGGTGATGAGTAGAATGTATAGTCTACTCATCAATACTTGGGCAAAGTATTCTGTAGGAATCTATTTAGTCCATTTTGTCAAGTATCAAGATGAGGTTCCAGATCTCTTTGTTAATGTTTTGCCTCAGTGATCTATCTTGGGTTTCTGGTAGAGTATTTATGTCCCCAGCTATAATAGTGTTAGAGTCAATATTATTTTTCAGTTTATGTAGTAGTTGCTTTATAAATGCTGGTGCTCCTGTGTTGGGTGTGTTTATATTTAGTATGGATATTTCTTGTTGGTGTATTAACCCTTTTATCATTATGCAATGTCCTTCCATATCTTTTTAAATTTTTGAAGCTGAAAGGTTGTCTCTGATACTGAGATTGCTACTCCTGCCTTCTTTTGTGTTCCATTATCCAGGAAATTCATTTTCTATCTTCTAACTTTGAGTCTATGTTCGTTCCTTGTGTTGAAATGTTTCCTGGATGCATCAGGTTTGTTTTTTTTTTTATTCAGTTTGCCATTCTGTATCTTCAGTGGTGCATCTAGTTCATTCATGTTCAGGTTGATTATTTAAACATGATTGTTTATTCCTATCATGAGGTTCTTATAAAGTTTTTTCTTTGTTGTTTTTCTTTTAGCTTTCAGGTTGATGTATGTGTGTGTTTGCAAGTGTGCAGTTGTGATGTGTTCTCTGTTTATTCTATGTTCTCTTGTTTTCTTGGGAAGTGAGTGGTCATTCTTTTTTTCCTTTCTTCTGGGTTTAATACAACTTTAAGCATTTCCTATAGAGCTGGTCTAGAAGTTGTATCATCTCTAAGGGATTGGCTGTCAGGGAGGGTTTTTAATTTTCCATTGCTGATGAAGCTGAGTTTGACTGGGTAGGAAATTCTTGTTTATCTTTGTGGACTTTGAATACTGGGCTCCAGTCACTTCCTGCTTGCTGGAATTCTAATTAGTTTCCCTGGTAGGTAGTTTGGCATTTCTCTCTTGCTACCTTTAGGATTTTTTCTTTTGTATCTACTTTGTGTAGGCAAATTACTATGTGTCTAGGGGTTAGTCTTCTCATTTGATGTCTTGCAGGGGTTCTCTGTATCTCTAGTGTTTGGATGGTCACATCTCTAGTGAGATGGGGAAAGTTTTCTTGGGTAACCTCCTGGAATACTTACTCTAAGGTGTTCTCCATTTCCCTTTTGTCTTCTGGGATACCAATCAGGCATAGATTTGGCCTCTTGATATAATTGTACATCTCTGGGATGCTTTGTTTTTTCTTTCTGAGTTTTCTGTCTATGTTTTTTACAGATCAGGTTAATTCAATGTGTTGTTCTTCAAGTTTAAGATTCTTTCTTCTACTTGATTAATTCTGCTTTCCATGCTTGTCATCTTGTTATTTATTTCCTGGATGAAATTTTCTATGGCCAATATCTCTGATACAAGTTCTTTCAATGTTGCATCTTGTCTTTCTTGAGTCTTATTTACTCTTTCCATCCATTTCCTAATTCCTGCTATATTCTGGGGTCAGTCATTAGTGACTTCCATTGTGTGGGTTCTGAAATCTGATTTTTCAGACATTTTCTCTTTGTTATACTGATAATTATCTGTGTTCTTCTGTTGAATGTTCCTTATTTGTGACAGATCTCTTTCTTTTCTCTTTAGTTTTGTTATTCAGTGGCAGCGGGAGAGGCTTTCACTTCTGAAACTTGTTTAGGCCTCTATTCTTCCTTAATCAGAGCCCCAAATTTGTTCTATTTTGAAACAGGGCTGTGGGTGGGAAATTTTACGGTCTTTTGTAGTTTTGAAAGTTGAATAAGGTGGAGGATTGGATGCTAGGATTCAGAAACTATTCATAACTCACAATATTCACTGATTTTGGTATAGGTTCCCTGAGAAACACTCCCCATCACCACTCTATGTGTCAGTTCAATGGGTTCATGTGTGTACCCCTGAGTCCAAGATAAAGTAACAACAATGAGGAAAACAGAGAAAAGTGGAATGTAATAAGACAAACATAAATTTAAAAATACAGAAAAACAAAAACAGAAACAAAAGTGCAAAACAATTAAATACACACACAATAAATCCAAAACAAACTGAAAAAAACAAAGCAAAACAAACATCAACAACAACAACAACAAAAACCCAGGAAAACCAAGCACACAAACATACATACACATGTCCAACACAAAATGAAAAAAAGAAAAGTAAAAAGGAATGCGAATCAAACCCTCACTGATACATTTACATGCATTAAACTGAAAAGAGAGAAGAACAAACAAACAAAAAGAAAACTGAAAGATGATCACTCAATCATTCACAAACACACCTCAACAGAAAACAAAATATTAAAGAAGAAAGAAAAAAAAGAAGAAAAAAAAAAGGCAAGAAAAAAAAGTGGGGGTAATATAAATCAAACCCTCACATACACATTCATTCACCATGGCAAAAGAAAAAAATAAATAAACAAAGAAGCTAAAAGCAACCTGTTGTCTTGTGGTAGGATCTGCAATTGTTCCTCTCAGCTGCTCACAGATAAGCCCCTCTGCTGTCTCCTGCAGTGCTGCAGTCTTATTCACAATCTTCCCAGTGTCTGACCCAAGAAAGACAGAGGAGATTTTGGAGGTGGGTAGGGTTTCTGTTCTCCCTTCCTACTCATATTTTCAGAGGGATCCCCTCCAGTGGGGAGGTGTGGGATTATCTCTTCCCCAGGTGTTGGTGGGGGGCACCCTGGCTAGGCTCATCCTAGAATAGAGTCTTCCTATCATGGCTGATGCCCAGGTTCCATCTGGGTTTATCACTCTCAGCCATGCCTGAGCCATGTGGGTTTGATGTTTGGAGGATTTCTGGGGAGGAGGGGGTTGGGTCAGCCCCAAACTCACCACTGATCTCTTCAGGTGTCTTCCTTGCCCTTTTCTGGTCACACCCTTTGTCCCATGACTGAATCAGGGTAAGAGGTGGGGTGTCTGAGACTCAGAACTATTCCTGTCCCTCCAAGTTTGTGCTTTCAGGATATTCCCTATGTGTCATGATCAACCCCTGAATAGTTAATCCACTGGTCACAGAGATTGGGTATGTTGGTCAGTGATGAGTAAGCTTGAGCCCTTTCTTTCCCAGTTTACAAGATGGAGACAGTGCACCTCTTTTGTCTTCTCCAGTGGGGCTCTAACTCTGGGCTTCCTTACTGTGTTCCCTCTGCAGTCCTTGCTGCCAGTGTCTAACTAGGCTCTCACTCTCTGCAGCTTCTTCCCAGGAAGGGCTTTGCTGACTTTAGAAAATGGTGCTTGGCTTCTGCACCCTAGAAAGTGCTGGGGTCCAAGCAGAGCAGCTGTAGCACCAGTTGCTTTACCAGGAGATCCCTGCCACTTGCTTCTGAGGTCCCACTCAGTCAACCACTCACATGCCCACTTACAGACACATACACAAAATTTTGCATATACTCACTCACTCACACTGGTACTTACATAGTCCAACTGGCTCCATCTCCATCTTCAGTAATTACTGTCATATAAGAATGCCACAAAAAAATTCCAGGCCCAGAGGACTTCATTGGTGAATTCTACTCAACTCTTCAGGAGAATATAATGTCAAGTTCAGATAAAATTTTCCAGAAAATTTAAGAAGAAAGAAAGCATTGAGCTCATTCTATGAGGCAGCATTACTCTGCAGAAATCTTCTAAAAAGAGCTTTGTGAAAATATAACTGTCCTTCCCTACCCAAATGTAGCATTTGTAGTAACTTAAACTTGTAAATAAGACTATTGAACAACAAAGACAATTTATTAATGAATATCTTGTAGCTTTACGTAACTAATATGGCAAATATAGGGAGAAAAATGTAAGATTTTTGAGAAATATACTATGTTTTAAGATTTATGAAAGCACTGGTTAGATTTTAGGGGTGAAAATAAATTATATGTACTGTAATGAAAGGAAAAGGGTATTTATTTGTTTCATATTTTTGAGTTTTTACAGTATCAGTAAGAATGATTGCTTTTCCCAAAAATATTTTTATGCTTTTTAAATATCTTTATTAATTTATTTTTACCATGTGAAATTTATTTTTATCTGATTTTTTTCTTTCAAATTTGGAGGACATGTGTAAAGCTTTGATGCATGGGTATATTATGTGATGGTGAGGTTTGGGCTTCTACTGAATATATCATCCAAATAGGGAACATGGTACACAAAAATTACTTTTCCCCTATTCTCTCTCTCTCTCTCCTCACTGTAGAAGTTTTAAGTGTCTGTTTTTCTTATTCTATGTTTTTGTGTACCTCGTGATTAGATCTCACTTATAAAACAAAATACTAAAACAGTATTTGATTTTCCGTTTCTGAATTTAATTTACTAAAATAATAGTCTCTAGCAGCATTCACACTGCTGAAAGGAAGCTGTTTTCTTCTGTTTTATGGCTACATAGTTTTCATGATGTATATGTATCACATTTTCTTTATGCAGTCCACCACTGATGAGCAATTAGGTTGCTTCCGTATCTTTACTGATGTGAATGGTGCTATGATAAAAATGAGTTCGTGTTCCTTTTTCTAGAATTATTAATGTCTCTTTGAGCATCTACCCAGTAATGGAATTGCTGAATCAAATGGTAATTCTATTTTCAGTTTGAGGAGACTCCAATTTCTTTCCATAGAAGCTAAACTAGTTTGCATTCCCACCAGTTTGTCAATATATATCGTTTTACTTTTAAGAATAGTTATTCTAACTGGTTTGAGGTGGTATCTTGTGGTTATGATTGCATTTCTCTGATAATTGGTGATGCTGAACATTTTTCATATTTTTTGGCTGCTTGTATGTCTTTTGAGAATTGTCTATTCATAGCCTTTGTCCACTTTTTAAAGGAGTTGTTTTTATTTTGTCAATTTGTTTATGTTCTTTATAGATTTTGGATATTAGTCATTTGCTTAATGCATAGTTGTGTACGTTTTCTCCCTTTCTATTGGTTGTCTATTTACCATCTTTGTAGTTTCTTTTTTTGTGTGCAGAAGTTCTTTAATTTAATGTGTCCCCAATTGTCCATTTTTGTTCTTGCTACACTCTCTGCTAAAGACTTAGTCACAAATTTGTTGCCTAGGTCAATGTCCAGAAAAGTGTTTCCTAGGTTGCTTTATAGTCTGAGGACTATGTTTAAATCTTTAAACCATCATAAGTTATTTTTTGTACATTGTGAGAGGTTGAGGTCGAGTTTTATTCCTCTTTATATGGCTAGCCAGTTTTTACAACACCATTTATTGAAGAGGAAATCCTTTCCTCAATGCTTATTTTGTCAATTTTGTTCAAGATCAATCGGTGGTAGATCAGTGGCTTTAGATCTGGATTCTCAATTTTGTTCCATTAGTCTATGTGTCTATTTTTGTACAGTACCATGCTGTTTTGATTACTGTAACCTTATTGTAATGTTTGAAGTCAAGTAATGTGATGTCTCAGGGTTTGTTCTTTTTGTTTAGGATTGCTTTGGCTATCCTGGTTCTTTTACAGTACCCATACTAATTTTAAAATTGTTTGCCTGGTATGTGAAAAAAAATGAAGCTGGTAATTTGATACTGATTGCATCCTGTGTGTAGTAATTTTATAGAAATTACATCAATGTATAGATTGATTTGCGCAGTGTGGACATTTTAATGATATTGATGTTTTCCATTGATGAACATGAATTAATTTTTTCATTAATTTGTGTCACTTTGATTTTTTTCAGAAGTGTTTTGTAGTTTTTATTGAAAAGATCTTTCACCTCTTGGTTAGATGTGTTTCCAGGTATTTTATTTTATTTGTGATTATTGTAAATGGGATGTTTTTTCCATTTCCATGGTTGATATGTCACTAGATATGAAGTGAATCTCCTGAAGACAGCAGAAGGGTTGAGTTTTGTTTCCTGTTGTTTATTTTTTAAATCCAATTTGTCACTCTAAGTCTTTTAAGTGAACCATTTAGGCCACTGACATTCAAAGTTAACATTGATATTTGTAATTTTGCTTTTGTTGCAATATTAACTAGTTGCTTTGAAATCTTAACTGTGTGCATGTCTTGCAGGGTCTATGGCCTAAGTGCTGACCTTTGCCTTTGTGTTAGGAAATATTGATCTTTGATTTCTATGCTTAAAGTGGCTAGGCTGGTGGTGACAATTTCCCTTAATTGTTGCCTGTCTGGGGAATATTTTATTATTCTTTTGTTGATGAACCTTAGTTTGGTGGTGTAAGACATTTTTGGTTGGCATTTCTTATCATTAAGAATGCTAAAAATAGTCCAAGTTTATTCTAGCTTATAAAGTTTCTGCTGAGAGATCTGTTAGTCTTATTGGTCTCTCTTTATAGTTGACATGGCCCTTCTTTCTAGCAGACTTTAGATTTTTTTTCTTTTGCAGTGACCTTTAATAGTTTGATATCTATGTGCCTTGAGAATGGTAGTCTTGAATAATATCATGTTCACCTGCCCTTTTGCAGCATGGCTGCAGTGCCCATTCTTGGGATGGACATAAGAGCCATGCTTTCCTGATTCATTTCTGGCTCATGGACTGCAGGGTTGAAAGCAGCGGTGACAAGGCTGTGGCAGGCCTGTTAGCACCTTCTGGAAGCTGGTGTTTTCTGAGAGTTCACTCATGCTGCAGTGGTCATATGCATTGGGGGCCTATCCCTGAAGTGGGCAAGTCCCCTTTGCTAAGGAGCAGTGAAGGTGGTGAGGAGGGGGCTCGTGGTGCATTATATGCCCCTTCCTTCCTAACATGGCTTCAATATCATGCCTTGGGATGTACAAAAAGGTCCAGTTTCTCTTTTTGGTGGGGCAGTGTTAACTGATGCCAGACTGGTTAAGGAACAGTGGATTCAACACAGACACAAGTGTTGTCTCTGCTCAGTCTCCAGGTATCTCTCTGCATCAATCTGGAGACTGGGGACATTGAGGAGAGTTTTCCATGCCTAGGATTGCAAAGATCTGTGGTGGAGGCATGAAACTCTCCTGGCCTTATGCTGGCCCCGGTTTGGTAGGCTACCTTGCTTTGTTCTTCTCTGCTCTCCATAGTTCCCATTGCTTCTCCCCTATGTGATGCTTTGGTCTCCATAAACACAGTAGAAAGATTCAACCAATCTAATTAATCTATTCATCACCTCACCAACTTATCTTTTTTTTTATGGTGAGGACATTAAAACCCTATTCTTTAAGCAATCTGTAAATATACAGTACATTATTATTAACTGTGGCTATGGTACATTGTAATACATTGTAATATCCCCAAATCTTAAAAACAGCTTCATGAGAGCAGCCAAGAAGACAGAGAACTCTGCAGCCAGAGGAGTGAAATTTGTGTCTTGACTTCAGTTTTTAATAATGGTGATATTAAGCGAAGATTTTCTCTAAAGCAGATTCCTAATCTGTTAATGGAGCTTTTTTAAATACCTTAAATTTTTTTGAACATTAAATATGTTTGACTGCATAGCTACTTAGAACTGTAAATTCTCAATGAATATTTTGTTTGATATTCACTAAAAAAAACTTTTAAAAGAAGTACAGTTTCCACTATGAATAATCTTCAGATAAACTTTTTCAAATGTATTTATTCAGTTATGTAAATTATGTATTTCTGAAGACTTTTGCATTTATAAATTATACTCCAACTTTAATCTGGTTTTAAATAAAATGGGAGAAATATATGAAATGAATGTAATTTAATTTTATCTCAATCTGTACATACTAGTACTTTGTCAATAAACTGATTAAAGTGGGTTACTCTGAGGCAGAGGGAGGGCGGAGAAGGAAGGGGGCCTCGGGACTACCCCCCAACTATGGACGAGCCGGCTGCTGGGGCCGCCCCCTCCAGTTTGAGGGGGGATAAGGGGGGTGGTATTGGTGGATGGGAAGCCTGCGGCCCTGGCGAGCCTCCCGGTGGCGGAGTCCCTGGTGGGGGTGGGGTAGGGGTGTCCCGGGAGGCAAAGGGAAGCAAGACATTGGGGACATTCTGCAGCAGATAATGACCATCACCGACCACAGCCTGAACGAGGCCCAGGCCAAGAAACGCCCTAAACTGCCACCGAATGAAGCCTGCTCTCTTTAGTGTACTGTGTGAAATCAAGGAAAAAACCAGCCTCAGCATTCCAAGCTCCCAAAAGGAGGCGGTGGTGGACCCACACAGCTGATGCACTTGGACATCATGCTTCTAGCAGAGGGTGTGGCTGGGTCTGAGAAGGAGAGGGGTGGGGGTGGGGGTGGGAGTTGCCTGGCAGCAGCAGCTGCAGCCGCTCCAGCCTCTAGGGGCGGCGTGTCCTCTAACAACTCCATGGAACACTTGGACTATGGTAGCAAACTTTCCCAGATCTGCCACATCTACCACACAGAGCTGGAGAAGTATGAGCAGGCATGTAATGAGCTCACCACCCATGTCATGAACCTACTGAGGGAGCAGAGCCGTACAAGACCTGTGGTACCCAAGGAGATGGAGTGCATGGGGAACATCAACCATCGAAAGTCCAGCGCCATTCCAGATGCAGCTCAAGCAGAGCACCTGTGAGGCCATCGTGATCCAGGGTTCTCATTTCCTGGATGCCAGACAAAAGCGCCATAACTTCAACAAACAAGCCACTGAGGTCCTGAATGAATATATTTCTACTCCCATCTGAGTAACCCATATCCTAGTGAGGAGGCTAAGGAAGAGCTTGCCAAGAGGTGTGGCATCATAGTCTCTCAGGTCTCCAACTGATTTGGCAACAAGCGAATTTGCTATAAGAAAAATATTGGAAAGGTCCAAGAGAAGGCAGACATCTATGCTGTCAAGACACGGTGTCAGTCACCCAAAGGGGCCACAGTTGCACCAGTTCCCTTACACCCCCTTTCTCTGCAGGCTGTGGCGTTTCTTTCAATCTCTCAGGATCCAGAGACATGTTTCTGGGGATGCCCGGGTTCAATGGAGATTCCTATTCTGCTTCCCTGGTGGAATCACTCCGACACACGATGGGGCCAGGGGCCTACGGGGATAACCTAGGGGGGAGGTCAGATGCACAACCCTCGGGAAATGAAAGGAAACGGCAGCTGGCGGGAGACTGTGACCCCATCTTCAGGGACCAGGGAGTGTTCCCTCTGACACCTGCAACTGATCTCGCCCCTCAGGATCACAGGGGTGGGAGCTCCCACAAGACGACACTTGAAGAGGACGCAAGCGTGCAGAGGACAGTCCCCAGATACAGGGCAACCACAAAACAGAGAAGGGCGAATGGGGCCATCCCCTCCCCAACTAGACTCTCAGTGCTGGGGGTGCTGACCACATGGCAGGAAGAACGGGGCCCCTTAGGGGAGTGTGGCGTCTGTCTTCTTATTTTTTCCACCTTTTTTCTCTCCCTTCTCTCTCACACAGAAATAGACACATACCCAGAAACCTATGTCTCGAACCCCTTTTTCTTCTGTTTTCTCTCCCTCTCTCCCATATATATACGCCCACATACAACTGTTCTGTTTCTCTTTCTGAGCTCCCCCACTTTCCCTTCCCTACCCCTCTTATATTCTCTGGAATCTGTGGAGACGCCGGCCCTGTTTGACCGGAGATGGCAAAAATGGGGACATGACTTCTGGACAGAGAACACGGGCCACACCCCCTGTGCAAACCCACCCCCTGCCCCTCCAGATGGCTTTATTACCTCATACGCAGCTCATCTTAAGCCAACAGAACCGCTCGGTGAACGACAGTGTCTGACTCAGATGTCTACCTCCGAGGGGAGTTTCTGCCGCTTTAGGGAATTATTGACTGGGTTTTGGGGTTGGACTTTTTTTTAAAGGAAAGAAAAAGAATAAATAAATAAATAAAGTGGGTTACTCTTGTGCAATTTATTTCTAAGTTACAAATTATCAGTTATCAAGGAAATAAGGTGATCAGAGGAAGTTTGCCCAAGTAGCCACCCAATGCCTAAATAAGATTATACAGATTTATTAATTTATTACTTTATTTGGGAGCCACATAGAAGAATGACTGTCAGGCCTTTACTTTTATTAGAAAAAAAATGTTGATTATCTTGAAAAATTCTAGTCTCTTTAGAAATTTGGTACAAGTTATATGAACAGACACTTTGTAATACATAGGTCTAATTACAATAAATTTAGAAAAGTCTAAAGTGTAATTTCCACAAAGCAATTTAAGAGTGAATGAAAGATACTGTCTGGATTTCTTAAAATCCAGGTCCAGATGGGGTAATATTATTTTGTGGACAGGGTTTTCAATAGCAGAAAGAGAAGCTATGATTATATCGCATTTGTTGCATCATAAAATTAACAAGGAATACATTTTTGTTAATTCCAAAATTAGAAAAAGTACAGGCAGTACACAAAGGATCTGGAAACTTTAGAATAATGTGGTACATATTCATTTTTAACTCAATATAATTTATGTAAGATTCACCATTCTAAAGTATAAAATTTAGTAATTTTAACATTTCTTAAAGTTTTGTGACCATTTCTGTTATCTAATTTCAAAATATTTTTAATCTTCCCAATAAGTAACTCTGCGCCATCAACACTCGATCTCATTTTCTTTTTCCTTTAACCTATGAGAGCCACTTATATACTTTTTGTCTCTACAATAAGTGGCCTTTTGATTCTGTTTTCTTTTTGTTGTTGTTTGTGTCTTTGTTTTGTTTTGTTTTGTTTTTTCTTACTATAGTGTTTATAAGATTCTTGTATGGTGGAACATGCAACAATACTTAATATATTTTTATAAGCACAAAATATTGATTTTATGGCTGTAGCATATTTGTTTACCCATTCATCAATTGACAAACATTTGAGTTATTTTTACTTTTCTCACTACAATGCATAATTCTGCTACAAACATTTATGAATGAGTTTTTTCATGGACATATACTTTCTTATTCCTATGAATAAAATGTATAGATCATTTTATAACTCAACATTTTGCTTTTATGAAAAACTGTCAAACGGATTTCCAAAGTGGTTACAGTAGTTTCCTAAGACTTCCATGACACATTACCATTAATGTCGTGGCTTAAAATAATAGAAATTTATTATTTTATATCTCTAGAGGATAGAAGTCCAAAATCAAGGTGTCAGGAGGAGCTTATTATTTTGAGGATATACAGAGGAGTTGTTCTTTGCCTCCTCCAGCTTCCAGTGACTCCCGGAATACTTTAGCTTGTTTGAGTAACTCCCTCATTGTCTGTCTTCTTCATATGGCCTTCTCTGCCCACTTATCCCTCCCCATGTGTCTCTCTCTTTCTTCTCTACTTTTAAGACTATCAGTACTATGGTCAGGGCTTCATTTAAATTCAGAATGATTTAATCTAGAGATTCTTAACAAAATAAATTGTATTAAATTTTGGGAGAATGTGAATGTTTGAGACACCATTCAACCCACCATTGTAACTAATAATTGACATTGTCATAAGCAAAATATGAGTTTTAATTTTCCTGCATTGTTATCAACACTTGTGATTGTCATTTTTATAATATCCCTTGTAGGAGATGTAAGATGGAATCTCATTGTGGTTTGTCTTCTTATTTCCCTGATGTCTAATGATATTGAACATCTTTCCAAGTGCCTATTGTGCTTCCTGCTCTTGTTTTCTGGAGCGTTCTAAAGATGTCTTTTAGGTCTAGCTGGCTTATAGTATTGCTCACATTTTATATTTCCTTTTTTATTGCATGTCTAGTTTTGTACTCATTATTATAAGTGAAATACTGAGTTTCAAATACTATTATTGAATTGTCTATTTCCCACTTCAATTATTTCAATTTTTAATATATTACAAATCTATATTTTAAGTGCATAATGCAATATTTGTATATATTTTTAATGGATTGAGTTTTTACAAAATGTATTGTGCATGTGTGAGGCTTGCTATATGGTGTTATAGGATACACATAGTAAAACGGTTATTATAATGAAGCAAATTACCACATTCATCATCTCTTTAGTATGATGATAAAATAGCCCTCTCTCAAGAAAAAGTTTTTTTTCCTTAATTATCAGAGATTAGTATAGACATCTTTTTTAGTTACTGATTTCACGATGCATATTTTTCCAATCTTTTACTTCAAATTTATTTTAACAACTTTGTTTGAATTAATACCAATTTAATTTCAGTAGTATGCAAAAATTGTTTTTCTTTATAGTTCCATTAATACCTCACTTTCTTGTGTTATTATTGCTATTATAAACTTTAATTTTATACAAGCCCCAAAACATTTTTATAATTAAGACATTTTATGCAGGTATCATTTACATTGTACTAGAAATAAAATAACCACAAATAAAAGTTTTTACTGTCTTTATTCGTACCTATCTACATAACTGATATTCCTTGTTTTTTTCTTCATGTGAATTTATTTCACTCTCTAGTATCCTTTCATTTCTATGTGGAGTTATTTTTATTATTCTTATAAAAATTTCTTGAAGCTTCATTCTCATTTTACTGTCTATTATATAATTTCTACTGATTGTTTTTGACAAGCAAAACTGAGAACAACTTTGTTACCAAACCACTCACTGTTTTTGTTTGCCTTGGAATGGCTTCACCTATATTTCATTTTTGAATGATAGTTATACTGCACATAGAAATCTTGGCTGAGGTTTTCCCCATCCCCTGCCATCACCAGCACTCTAAATATGTCATTCCACTTCCTTTTGGCTTCCGTGGTTTCTGGTAAGAAATTTCCTGTTAACATTAATGGAAATTAATTTTTATGACATTCTTTCTCTGTGACTTTCAAGATTCTCTCTTTGTATTTTACTTTCAATGGTTTGATTATGGTATGGCTATGTCAGATTTTTCTATTTTCAAATTTATTAAGTTTCTTGAATGTGTAAGTTAATGTTGATAATGAATCATAAAATAAGTTTTTGTTCATTATTTCTTCAAATATTCTTTCTACCTCTTTCTCTCTCTCTTCTTCTGGAACTCTTTTTCTGGGATTTTCCTCTTTTGTTGTTGATGATATCCCACAGGTCTCCCGGACTGTTCATTTTTTTGCATTATTTTCCTTTTTGTTCCTCTCACTGGATAATCCAAACTGACATATATTCAAGTTTGTTAATTCTTTCTTATGACAATTCAAATCTACTATCAAGACTTTAGAGTAATTTTTAAGCTTCAGTTATTTTGCTTTTCAACGTCAGATTTTCTATAAATTTTAATGCCCATCTTTTTGTTGATAGTCTCTATTTAGTGAGGTATTATTTTTACACTAATTTATATATATAATTTCTCTGGTTATTTGTGATATTTAAAATTCTTTAGCTATTTGTAATAGTTAAAATGCAGATTTTTTTAATTAGAAAGTTCACCATCTTCCCTTCCTCAGGGAATGCTTGTATTGTTTACTCTTTTTTGTTCCTGTGTATGGACCATACATTCTAGCTTCTTTTCATGTTTCATTATTTCTTGTTGAAACCTGGATATCTTAAATAATATGTTATGACAATTCTTGAACTTACGCTATTTCTTCTTTTCAGAGATTGTGTCGATTTTAAGTCACTTGCTGTGCTTGTTCTGTGCCTTGTGTACTCTTTGTAATATATAACACTTAAGTTTCTGCTCATTTAGGTTCATGGTCAGTCAATGATTGAAAGGAGTCTTTCTTCAATATCTAGAACCAATAATCTCTTAGACTTTCTGGAAAGGGTCTCTTTTTGTGTTGAGGGTATTAATGCTCAGATAAGAAGTTAGTCTACAATTCTGTCTTAGCTTTTACTTCCAGCTTGTGCAGAGACAAGGTTAGCTCGAGCTGAGAACTTAGGCCCTTCTCAGGTCTTTTCTGTATATGCATGCAGCTTTACTCATGTGCATGCCCTTGTTGATGTCCTCTAATTTGTCTCTGCTTTTTTTTAAATTTTTAATTTTAAAGATGTGGGGTACAAATGTTCATTATGCAGGTACCCTTGTTGATGAGGTGTGCTTCAAAGGCCTCTATCCTCCATGGACATCTCATTTATCAGATTTTCCTTTGAAGCTTTTTGCTGACATTGTTTGCCCTTCTTAGTATTTTCAGTCTCAGGTAGGTGCAGTATTAGACAATTTCCGTTGGTTGTTTTTGACAAGCACCATTGTAAACAGACTGTGTATCGTGGTAGAGCTTTAAAGCCGGTAAAATGAAAAACATTTCTTGTGAGTAGGGTATTCCAGAAAACTGCCAGACAGGTCAAGTAATGACAAATCTCAGGAGTGGGGCTGTGGGGAAGCCCATCTGTTTTGCCCCTTTTAGTGACTTCTAGGTAGTTAGTCCTCATCATGGTTGCAGGTCGGTATGCGTTCAAGGTTATTGTGGGACTGATGAATGGGGGATGAGTAAAGTTCCAGTTAAATCCTGTTTTTACTGAGTCACTCATTTTTCTTGAATAAATGCTCCTTAAATCACTGTGGAATTTGGATTAATTTCCAGGTTCTGAAAAAGTAAGTTTGGGAAGTTAATGTATAGTGGTTCATCCAGACAGCTTAGAGTACATAGCATACACTTGAGTCTAATGCTAATTAGGAGAAGATTATATGCACTGAGCATTGTTTATACGACACAGTATGCATTAAGTGTTTAACTCAATCATCCTAGAAAACTCATAAGGTAGAATCTACAACTATATTATAGATGTGGAAATTGGGTTTAAAAAGATTAAATAAATTTATAAAGCTTATAATAACCACAGCCAATTTTCATATCTATGCCTGTCTGATTCCCAATCCTAAAATATAATTTATGAATTTTTATGATCTCTTGACCCAAGTATTATACAATTTTATGTTTAAGTCTGAATTCTTATAATTTCTTGCTATATAAACATGGGGGTAATAATTAGACCCTAATTTCCAAATCTTTTTTATCATGGATAATATTCTACCTCACTGTTTTGGTTTGGAGAATTAAATAAAATCATGCATGTAAATTACGAGATGCAAAGAAAATATATAAATATTTTTAATCCTTGCAATACATAACTAAAAGAATTAATACTGAGAAATAATTTGAACCTACAGGAAAAAATAGCAAGCGTAAAAATTCTAGGAATTCTTTATTCAGGAGAATTTGATTACAATTTAGTAACTATTCAATATTTGCCTTGGTAATCTCCCCTAAATTTATTTACTGAATACTGAACTGATCAACTAGCTTCTTTCTCAGGAAAACAGGATGCTTAACTAGTTAATCACCCCTGTTATGATAACAATATTTCTCAATTGTTAAATTACTAATTGATGAATATCAAGACTTGCTTCAAGATCCTCATACTACTGTGTCCACCAATCTTTCTATATCACAAACTTTGTGACATTCAATAAATATTTATAGAGTACCTATTGGTGTACTGAGGATTGTTCTGTACATGAGAAAATTAAACGTATGTAATTTTTGTTCATCAATGTACAAAACAAAGGTCGTGGATTGTATAAATTTAGGGTTGAGTCATGAGGATTGACAAAAGATTATATAACTATATGTTGAAAGTCATAAATTATATGGAGTAAAATGATATAGGGTAGAAACTGTAAGGATATGGTTGCATTCATAAATAAAGTAGTCATTTCACTGAGGAGGTGACATTTGAACAGCAACTTCAGAAAGTTAATGGTGTAAGTGCTGCTGATTTCCAGAGAAAAGCATTCCAGGCACAAAAATGAAATATTGTAAATACAGTTAGGATGGGTTTTTTGGAAGATTACTATTAGCTGTAGTAAGAAGGCTAATGAGAATGGAGTGCAAATAGAAAATTAAGTCAGAAAGTTTTCCTGTGGTAGAAATTGGAAGTGAACAATCACAATATTAATGAAACATCTTCTGGGCCACTCGATACAATGATGAGATAAAAATGGAATTATGAACAGAGAGAGATTATGGCATGACTTACATTTTGAAAGACTTATAGTGTTTTTTGGGTAAGAATATATTATAGGAAAGCAATGGTTGTAGAAGGCAGAGCGATTAAAAAGCAAGTGTATGAAGGGGAAAGACAATGGACAGCAAGAGTAAAATGGTGATGTGGTGCAACTGTTCATAACCAGAATCTTTTTGAAGGGAGAGTCAACAGGATTTTGTAATTGATTTGCTATTCAGTATGAGAGAAAAAATTCAATCAAGAATAATTCCAATGGATTGCCATATGTGTGAAAATTTCTGTTTCTGAGCTTGAGCATATGTATTCAAAAGAGACAAGGACAGTTCCTTGGTGGATTAGACTCCAATCGGATTGGAAAAAATCTTACAAATTAAGCAATTATTTTCTCATCATTGAACAATAAATACTTTTTAAATATCATATATCAGTACCTTGAGCTTGGTTAGTATATTTCCTGTACTAGCTTGAGTGTTTAAAGAAAAAAAAAGGTTTATGCCAGCAAACATGAAGATCAGAACCACTATTGTGGAAAATATTTTTCAAGTACTGAATGTCACCTGGTTGTTCTCTGACATAAACCCCTAACATTGCCAAGTCCATTTAAAATTTCTAAAGTGTTGTCCACATTAAACTGAAAACTAAGAACAAAATTAATACGAATTTTAGAATATTTATTTATATTAAATTTTTATTACGGTACAAACATACATAAATTTTACCACCTTATCACTTTTTTTTTTTTTTTTTGAGAAAGCAAGCTTTATTGAGAGGACAGAAAAGCTCCCACGGTGGGAGGGGACCCGAAGGGGTTGTCCCACCTTAAACACTTTTAACAGTATAGTACAATAGTGTTAACTGTATGCACACTGTTGTACAACAGGTCTCTAGAACTTTTTACATTGAAAAACTGAAGCTCTATGTTCATGGAACAACTCCATTCCCCACTCTTAGCACGTTACAAGCACCATTTTATTTTCTTTAATTTGAAATTAGGCAATTTGGATACCCATATTAGGGGGAATCATGCACAATTTGTCTTTTTGTGACTGGTTGATTTCACTTAGTATAATACCCCAAGATTCATCCATGTTGTAGTATATGACAAGATTTTCTTTCATTTACAGAGTGAAAAATACTTAATTGTATTTATAGACTACATTTTCTTTATCTATTTATCCATCAGTAGACATTTGGTTTGTTTCTACATATTGTCCACTGTGAACAATTCTGTAATAAACATGAGTGTACAAATGTACTTTAGAGATTGTTGTCAACGCTTTTAGATATATACTCAGAAGTAGGCTTGACGAATCACATGGTAATTTTTCTTTAAGTTTTTTAGGATACTCCATACCACCTGTACCATTTTACAAAGTCATTAGAAATGCACAGAGAATCTCATTTCTCCAATTCTTGTTGACATCTGCTATTTTTTTTTAATAATGCCCATCTTAACAGGTATCAGGTGATATAGCTTTCTGGTTTTAATTTGCATTTTTACAATGCAAAAGTAATGTTGTGCTTCTTTTCATATGCTTGTTGGTCATTTTTATATATTCTTTGTAGAAATCTACATTCAAGTTTTTTGCTCGCTTAAAAAGCTTTGCTATTTTTTGAGTTATTGAAGTTACTTATATATTTCAGATGCTAATATCATAACAGATATGTGATTTGCAAGTATTTTATCTCAAATTAAAAAGTCAAAAAACTTTTCCCCTATGTTTTCTTATAGGACTTTTCTAATTTTAGTTCAGCCATTTAGGTCTTTAATATTTTTAAGTTGATTTTTATATGTAGTATAAAGTAAGTGTCCAACTTTATTATTTTTCATATGGATATCCGATTTTCTCAGTACTATTTGCTACAGAGAAAAAAATTATATATATATATATACTAGTACCACACTGTATAGATTCTGTAACTTTATATAATGTTTTGAAAGCAGAATGTCTGAAGTCTCCAGCTTTGTTCTTCTTTCTCTAGATTGTTTTGGCAATTCAGGGTCCATTGTAATTTTATATACATTTTAGGATGTACTTTTTTATTTCTGCAAAAAAAGTCATTAGGGTTTTGATAGTGAATGCACTGAATTTTTAGATGACTTTGGGTAGTGTGGACATTTTAACATTCTCAAGTCTTCCAGTTCAAGAACATGAGATGTCTTTCTTTTAATTATATTCTCTTCTTTAATTTCTTTATCCAAATTTTATAGTTTCTCTGTACAATATTTTTGCCTATTTGGTTAAGTTTATCCCAAAATATTTTATTGTTTTAGATTCTGTGGTAAGTGAAATTATTTTCTTAATTTTCCTTTCAGAAAGTTCATTGCTATTATATAGAAATGCAATTTATTTTTGCATGTTGATTTTTATATCCTGCTCCCTTGCTGAATTAATTAGTGTTGGTAGGTTTTTTGTGGAATTTAAAGAGTTTATATATATATATTAGATCATGTCACTGCAAACAAACATATTTCTTTTTCATGTGTAATTCTTCTGATGAGGGTATCCAGTATTATGATGAATAGAAGTAGAAAGAGTGGGGAACCTTGATTTGTTAATCTTCTTCGTGAAACACTTTTAGCTTTCACTTTAGTATGATGTTAGTTTTAGGCTTGTTATATAGGCCCTTTGTTATACTGACTTACTTTCTTTTATTTTTAGTTTTTGGGGTGTTTTGGTCATGAAAGAGTGCGAAAATTTTTCATATGTGTTTTCTTCCTCAATTGACATGTTCATGTGTTTTTTTGTCTTTCTCTCTGTTAATATAGGTATTACATTAATTGATTTTCATATATTGAAATTTCTTTGAATTCCAAAAGCAAATGTTAATTTTATTTATGGGGAATGATTTTTAAATGTGCTTTTAAATTTGGTTTCCTAGTATTTGTTAAGAACATTTGCCTCAATATTCATTATTTTATTTATTTGGTATTGGTAGCAGGGTAACACTGGTACCATAAATGAGTTTGAAAGTATTTTGTCCTCTTTAATTTTTGAAAAAATTTGAGAAAGTTTGACATAAATCATTTTTCATGTGTTTAGTAGAATTATCCAGTGAAGCTGTCTGGCCTTGACTTTTCTTATTTGGTAAGTATTTGATTATTGTTTTAATAGTAGTCATATGCTTGTTCAGATTTTTTGTTTATTTATTACTTAATCTTGATAACTTTTGTATTTCTATAAATGTATCTACTCTTTCAGGTTTTCCATTTTGTTGGTTTATGATTGTTCATAGTAATCATCTGGATCCTTTTCATTACGATGACATCAGTTGTAATGTGTCCTGTTTCATTTCTAAATTTTGCTATTTAAATATACTCTTTTTTTCTTTTAATAACTGAGAATTTGTCAATTTTATTAAGTTTTTTCGGAAAAATTTCTTAGTTTAGTTGTAATTTTATTTGTATTCTATTCTCAATTTTATTTGTTTCTGCTATAATCTTTATTTTCTTCTTTCTCTTTACTTTAGGTTTAGTTTGTTCTTTATCATTTTTAGTTCCTTGAAGTATAATATTAAGTTGTTTACTTGTGATCTTTCTCATTTTTTTAATGTAAGTATTTACTGCTACAATCATATACTAAAGAGCAGGGGTCCTCAAACTTTTAAAACAAGGGGCCAGTTCACTGTCCCTTAGACCGTTGGAGGGGAGGACTATAGTT
>NW_007248696.1:301484-325157 GCF_000164805.1 Carlito syrichta
TTAACTATAGTCCTCCCCTCCAACGGTCTAAGGGACAGTGAACTGGCCCCCTGTTTTAAAAGTTTGAGGACCTCTGCTAAATCATATATTTTTATTGGGAAGTTTATTCTTTAGTTAATATAATTACTGATAGGAATAGACTTATTGCCATTTTGTTCATTATTATCTGTATGTATGTAGATATTTTATTTCTCTTTTCCTCTCATTCTTTCTTCCCTGTGTTTCATTAAGTTTCTGTATTGATATGTTTTGCTTTCTTGTTCATTTTCTTTTGTGTATCTTCTAAAGATTTTTTTGTGTGTGACTACCATGAGGATTACAAGATGATTTATTTTAAATTTAAACAAAGTATTGAATTAAAGGTTGATAAATTGTTCCAAGTACCTACAATTTAGATATTTCTATATGCATATTTCAAGATTTCAAATAAATGTATAAGCTTTTTGATTTAGAAGGCTTAACTTGCTATAAGAAAATAAATACTGTTAAGTGTTAAGGTCACACAGATCAAATTAAAGTGCTAATTTTATGCCTTATTTTTTATAGCACTGCATTAATTTTAAAATTCTAAGTTTCAGTTGTTTTTCTAAATAATAATGAGATTTTATCTTTATTTATTTATTTATTTTTGAGTTGGAGTCTCACTCTGTCGCCCAGACTGGAGTGCAGTGGCCGCTCCCGGCCACGGCAGCCTCGCCTGCTGGGCTCCGGCGATCCTTCCGCCTCAGCCTTCGGAGTAGCCGGAATTACAGGCATGCGCTACCACGCTTGCCTGATTTTTTGATTCATTGTAGAGATGAGGTCTCGTTGCCCAGGCGGGTCTCGAACCCGCGGGCTCAGGCAATCCACTCACCTCAGCCTCCCAAAGGTGCGGGATTACAGGCTGAGCGACCGAGCCCGGCTATGAGTGTTTATCTTTATTAAAATAATGTTTCAGAGATTTATGAGAAAACACATTTGAAATATGTAGAACAATGCAGAACAATATAATAATGATGCTACATCTTCCATTTATTAGAGATATGCATCCTGGTTCTATCCTGCTAAGATAAAGGTGTTTGGCTGTCATTATGGATATATTTACTTATTAAATGACTATATATTTATAATATAAGACAGCTAAAATATTTCTTCTTCAAAAATCACATCTCAAAAAATAGTCATTTATTAACAAAAAATTAGAGACACAATTTTGACACAATCAATAAGAACAATTGAAATCCAAATATCTGGCCGATCTTGGTGGCTCAGCCTGTAATCCCGCGCTTTGGGAGGCCGAGGTGAGTGAATTGCCTGAGCCCGCGGGTTCGAGACCCGCCTGGGCAAATTGACGAGACCTCATCTCTACAATAAATCAAAAACTAGCGCGCGCCTGTAGTTCCAGCTACTTGGAAGGCTGAGGCGGAAGGACTGCCCGAGCCCAGCAGGTCGAGGTTGCGGTGGCCGGGAGCGGCCACTGTCTGGGCGACTGAGACTCCAACTCAAAAAAAAAAGAAATCTAAATATCTAATAAATGGTCATGCATACTGTACATATTTTTAAATGTTTATAACTTACAGTGTTTTTTTATTTATTAGAGTAGTACAATGATGAAACAAATTTCAGGAAGTTATATAATTTTAAAATCAGTTGAAGAGTTAACAGGGTTAAAAATTTAAATTTATATATGTGAGATATATATGTTTATATGCATATTTATGTTTATACATCTATACACACAAATACAAGGCGAGACCCCCAAAGCAGAATTTATTTATAAAGCAATGTGCATTTATTCTTACATGTTTAAACTTCAGTCATCTTTAAAGTACTCTCCATTTGATGCATTACAATTATTGAGATGCTATTTTCACTTCTCAAAAAGTTTCTGAACTCATCAATTTTGATGCCTTTTGGTACTTCTGCCATTTTTTCTTTCACCACTTCCACATCAGCTAAACATTTGTTTTTGAAGACTTTTTTTTTATTCAGGGAAAGAAAATAAAGTTACTGAGTGTGAGACGTGGTGAATAGGGATGGTTGGGCCTGGGGATCATGCTGTTCTTGGTCAAAAACTGCCAAAAATACAGCACAGTGTGGGCAGGTACATTCCTAAATCTTCCATCATGAAATGCACAAACGTGTTGAAAGAATCTCCAAAAAAAATTTCACTGAAGCTGAAGGCAATCTCTCACAACAATGCTAGCTGGTACACTGATGCTGATGGGTCCCTAGAACACTTACATAGTGGAGTAAGCCTGTACAACAAGAGGCCCACCCTTCAAAATATAATTCCAGTATTTTGGGGGTGCCCCACATATATGCATACATTTATTTTATTCATATGTATAAATGTTTAATTATAAACTATTTGTATTAATAAATAGAAGGAATTTTAAAGGCTTTAAGACTTAAGCCATAAAAGGTGGAGCCCCAACAGAACTTCGCCTGAGGAAATTCTATTGCATGTCTCTATTTTTTTGCACTTAAAAAATAAAATAGGTAAAAGTCAAGGATATGCTTTTTCAACCAAAAAAATTCTAAAATCTGCTGCTGGTTTTTCTTCTGTTTACTTGACATCAAAGTGAGATAGATGTCTTTATTCTTTATTAAAAAGCAATATATATTATGTGAGTTCAAAAATTAGATCAAAGTCGAATTTCTGACAGCTTATTCTGGAAAAATCTTAGTTTGTCTTTTGAAGAACGCATTTGTATGTCAACATTAGATACTTTTGGAGAAACTGAGAGAAGGTTCTAGTCTAAAGTTTGGAATCCATACTTGACAACATTGAGAGAGCAAAGTAAAATACTTAATTATTCTTGCATTTTCTCTTTATTATACTTGGCTTGGCTTGATAACTGATGTTAAAAATGTAACCCTGGTTAAAATATGTATATACAAATTATACACACACACACACACACACATATGTGTATACAAATAATTCATATAATTATTTGCTCAGTTATGATCAATTATGTTTTTTGAGCTAACGAAAATGATATCAAAATATGAATGGAGTCCAATATACACTATCTTTCTTAGTAAATTAAGAAGCAGGTATGCAAGTATAAATAACATAGCCATTACAATATGTGTAAAGAAATCCTAAGTCAAAATAAAACATTATTTATTTTTATTATTTTGTGAAGCTATTTAAACTGAGGGAAAAAATAGGCATCTTGTTTATATCTCCTGGGCTACCTAAATGAATATAGCTGTATTGCAATTTTGAATCACTTTTTAATTTTTATATTTAATGAATTAATATATCAAAAATAATACAAACTTTTATGAGAGCAATAAATATTATTTTAACCAATTAGAATAATATTATTCAGAATAGTGAATTGCAAGATCTACTTTTTTATTCTAAGCCATTATAACAGCACATAGAAAATTATGGAAAACATTTATCCAATTCACCATTTTTTTTGTTTAGTGTACTGGAGTGCCATAATGTCTGTGCCATTGTACATAGGCAAACTAAAGCTGTGACCAAGTCCCATCAGGTTCTTTTTACATTATCATGTTCTCACATGTTCATAATCTGATGTTAGAACAAACATAATATTTAAGTGATATAAAATAACTTTACTGATTTTATTATTGTCTTGATACATTTATGTGATCATCTTAGAAATTATCCACTAAAACAATTATAATCTTATTCAAAAATGTGATAACAATGGCATAAGGAAATATTAAATTCTGTTTTATCAAATTACATTAGTTAAAATAGCATCACATTATTGTATTACATAATCATATTTCTATGTATGTATCTATATAGCTAAATATATATCTATAAATATGCCTATTTACATATTCAGATCTATGCACATGCCTCATCCTTAATTGCATCTAGGAAAAAAATCATGTGACTAAGACAGAGCTAATGGAGTGTGCATGGAAGTTGCATACAGTATTACCAAGGATAGTAAGTAAAGATCTTTGCTGCTATTCTTCATGCAGTATCTCCTCATTTTACAGCTGTCTATAGGCATCCAAGATGACTTTATGAATCACGTGTTGGTAACAAAAGAGGACTCATCCACCCGAGTTCTTAGTGACTGAAACAGAGAATCAAAAATTACCAAACTTATGCTTTGAGTTGAACTTTAGGTGAGTGGAAAATAGACATTATGAAAAACCAATTATATTTTAGGTTTACTCAATTGCAGCGGCTAATGCTACTGAATTAATAAAGAACTTAATGTGTATTTGATATTTGAACAGTTTTAAGAAGAATAGTAAAGCAGATATAGATACTAGAGCAAGATTAGTTGGGTTTACAGCCAAACTCAATTACTCTGAGCAAATTGATTTCCTTGACCTTCAATTTCTTATTTATAAAATAAGCAGTGGCTCTACTACTAATACTAACACCATCAAATTAAAAGTGTTGTGAATATCAATGAGTTTACTTACATTCAGAACATATTAGTTGCTAAATATGGATTATCTATTATTTTCTAGTCAGCATTATTCTATTTGTAAAAAAGCATACAATTGCTCATGCTATTCCAGGAAATGAGAATTTTATGAAAGTAAATACCTATATTCACCAGGAATGCTTTAAAAACAAGCAAAAACTGATACAAAAAACCTGAACATTCTACCAACTGCTTCTCACTCTTCTGTATCTCCATATATAACTCTTCTCCCATACTGCTTCACTAATTCATTATGCATATTGCCCATATGAGGTTTCTCAGTTTCAAAATATACACAACTTTCCAAATATATAAGCTATCATATACTAAGACTTAATTTTATATTTTATTTTATTTATTTGTTTTTGTCTTGAGTTGCAGTCTCATTCTGTTGCTCAGGCTGGAATGCAGTGGCACGCTCACAGTCACTGCAGCCTCGACCTGCTGGGCTCAGGCAATCCTTCTGCTTCAGCCTTTCAAGTAGCTGGAACTACAGATATGCGCCACCACGTCTGGCTAATTTTCTGATATATTGTAGAGACGAGGTCTCGCCAAGTTGCCCAGGCTGTTCTCGAACACGTGGGCTCAGGCAGTCCTCTCATCTCAGCCTCCCAAAGTGCTAGGATTATATAGGTGTGAGCCACTGCACCCAGCTAATTTTATGTCTTTAAAGTCAACATCTTAAGTGGCAGAGTCTGAATGGCCTCATACTTCTATTTTCTTCCTTCACTAAAAAATTCGCCTAAATATACATACATCTACAAGTATTCTTGATTAAGTGCCCCATTCACTTCCTCTTCATCTATATTTGTTGAAAGTACTTGCAATTTAGTCATTTCTTAGTTATTATATTAGGAGAGGATGTGGAAATCAAACAAAATAAAACTAATATATCTCTAAGAGTTGCCAATTTACAGCTGGGTTACAAACAAAACAGTAATAAACCTTCACACAAAGTTGGCACTAGTGATTTAGGGTATAGTTCTCTATCTTCTGAGTTCAGTACCCACATTTTAAATTTCCTACAGGATATCTCTCCCTGGATATACTTTTGTCTTTTATGTCTACCTCTTGCTGCTCCATGTCTTTGCCTGGTAGATTTTATGAGATACAATTCTATTTTACCCTTCTTTGTGCCTCTTTTCCCACTCCTGTAGTTAGATCTAGAAGTAAGATCTCTTGTTTATAAGAAGCATGTAATTACTCAAGCTATCCCATTAACATGGCAAGAGTTGAAGATTCATTGAGTGTATGTCTGCATTTTCCACTCTTTCCTTATCATCCAGTAATAAAGGAAAATATTTTATTCATCATGAAAGTTGTCTTCCATAGAATAGCTTCTAGCATAAATTAGATTCTCAATAAAGTTTAAATAACTCAATTAATAAACTAATTCATTATTTAAACACAAATTGTCCCCATGGTACACCTGTTTTCAGATGGCAAACTTATTACTAGATAATGGAGACTGATTATTTTTATTCTCAAATAAATTGAGTAAACTCAATGCATAGGATTGTTTAGTATGGCACAAATTTTTGAATTTAATGATATATAAATTGTATTTTTTATTTTATTTTTATTTTATTTTTTGTTTGTTTGTTTGTTTTGAGTTGGAGTCTCACTCTGTCACCCAGACTGGAGTGCAGTGGCCACTCCCGGCCATGGCAGCCTCGACCTGCTGGGCTCCGGCGATCCTTCCGCCTCAGCCTTCCAAGTAGCTGGAACTACAGGCGCACGCTACCACGCCCAGCTAATTTTTGATTTATTGTAGAGATGAGGTCTCACCAAGTTGCCCAGGCAGGTCTTGAACCCACGGCCTCAGGCAATCCACTCACTTCAGCCTCCCAAAGGCGCAGGATTACAGGCTGAGTCACCGAACCCAGTTGTATTTTTTATTTATTTTAAATTCTTAGTTCTTAGATTTATTAAATTGTTAGAGGTAGGAGACATGTTATGTGATATTTCTTTTTCTAGTTCCAGGGTAACTACTTACATTGGCCAATTAAAAGGAAAATGAAAACTTGTTCTACAAAATCAAAACAAAAAAAAAATGCTCATGTATTTATTATGCTGATGAGGCTACTCCTGCTAGAGAATAATTCCTCAGGTGATTTTGAAGTCATTGGTCAGATCGTTATGTAGATTGGAGAATACAAGTCATGTGAAAAAGCATATATGAAAAAAGTATATGATTAATTATGATATTTAAGACTTTACTTTAGAAGATACTTTGCTTTATAATGAAGTCCTTTAAAAAAAATAGTCTCCCCAATAGTTCATTCAATTTCTCATCTCCAGACATATTGTCATTCACTTCAGTACCCTAACAAGTACATACATGCCACCGCCAAGTGATAACTTGTGCACACAACTTTCTTCCAAAGGAGAGCAATAGCCAATGCCATGAAATACTTTGCAAGGCATGTCTTTTGTATTCATTATTATTGTATCCCGATTGTTGTGACCACAAAAATAAAATTAATTTAAAAGAAATAAATGTACTTGAAAATACAAACTTAAGACAAGAATTTCCCAAGAGTTGGTTGAGCCAAGACACTCACCCAGGCTTACTCCATCAATGTCTATGGCCTTTCATCTGTACAGTACCACTTCTTATAAAAATAATTTGCATCAAGTTGTAAAACAAAGTCAATATTTTCTGTTTTATCCTCTGAAGCCAATCAGAGTTGCAAGTTCAGATGACTATACCCTTATTGAGTTTATTTGACGACTTTAAAATTAATTAATTTAATGTGAATGAGTGATTTGCTTTCATCTAGACTCTAAACTTGTTTTTATATCAACATTTTATATTGGATTTTTGAAAAACAAAAACTCAGGTAAGTAAAAGTCATTATCACTGACTTTTAATTACACTCAACTAATGCAAATTGCTATTATGGCAATTTTTACTTTTTATTTTTATCACTTAGTAATAGGACTATATCATCTATTATATTTATAATTAACAATAAAAAGTTTAAATAATAGACAAAAATAGTCACACATAATAATGGTTTATTTATTTTTCTTTGACACTCTGCCAAGTAAACATTTAAACTTTTCTAGGTTTTTCTTACATCACGTAAATTATACTATATTTGACCAACTTGCATCTTGAGTAATGTGGATTAAAGCCATTTAATAAAAAATGACGTTAAAAATTAAATATTAAGCAAATAGCTTTATCGGTTTATTTTCCTGATAAATAAGTGTTTTAAATTTGCTTAAAATTATTTTGCTATAACTCAAACTTCAAGCTATTTTAAGGAGGGACTAGGTATTGATTCAATATGAATCACTCAGAATAAGTTTTGATTCAGAAGGCAGAAATGTGAGATATTTTAAAAAATAAACTCTGACATTAGAGGCAGAAAGTGCTTTTTTATTTGTGATTTCATATGGTGTCACTGAAAAATAAAAATGAATACTACTCCATCAATTTGGCAGACACTTTAATGTCAACCATTTAGCTATCTTCCTGAATGGAATGCTGCCTGACCTTTACTCTTTCCACCAAAAAGAAGTTGCAAAAGCCCAACAAAAATGTAATTTTCTGGGTTTACAACAGGTGAGAAGAGAGAAAAAAACACTAAGTAAAAGCTGAAAATAAAGTGGGATAAATTAGAGTGGGTGGAGTGTGTGTTAGGTATAACTGAGCGAAGACTATTTTTGACTGACGATGTATCTTGTGGTTCAAACTCAAAGTTTCATACTTTGAGCAGCAGAACACTACTAGAACTCCACAATGAAAAACTAATTTATCAAAGGCATCTACACTATAAGGCAATTAGTCAATTATCCCAGGTCATTTCAAAACCATTTCTTACTAAATAAAAAAATTTAGCATTGAGAATTCTTTTTACTTTTGATGTCAAATATTGTGTTAATACATTATTTTGGAGATTTAATTTATGAAAACAATGATAGAATATTGTTGCTTCAAGATATCACTTAAAAATTCTATATGGTCACCCAACGTTTTGGAATACTTTGTATAGGAAAATCACAATATATTTTAGATAGTTTGTGTTACTGTTAAAAAAAAGTTCACCCTTACTTCTTCCTTATTTTGTTTCCTTTTACTATACCTGCTTTTTTCAGTTTGAACCAGGGCATATTAAACTTCTTTTTGTGATTGAGAAAAACATATTTTTAATTAAGTTGTCACATTCTTATTTGGCAAAAGTTAAGTGCCAATAAATTAATTACTAAGCAAACATAGATCTTTCTTGTGAAAAAAAACCCTGAAAACTAGGAGTAGTACTTTTATTTCCAAATACACAAATGGTATCTTCTGAGTTTCTAAATTGGGTAAACTTTACTCCCTTATAAATATTCTGGGCTTATTTTTGAAATCCACAATATGATTGCAACAACTAAAAATTGACTCAATCATTCTTAACAGGTCTTCTTATTTGTATGTGTGACTTTTTGAAGCATTAACCCTATTTTTTCATGTTCTTAAAGGAAGGTGGACACTTATTTTAGAAAACCAAAGCAAAAAAAAAGAAAGAAAAAAGAAAGAAATTTGGGTAAACAATAACACTGAGATTTTTATTTATGCACCAATTTTTTTCCTAAATGTTTTGAAGTTTAAGTTCTCAAATTATCTCAGTATACTTCATAATACTTTTAAGAAGAAGAAATAGCCAGATATTAGCAGCTTCTCATAGACCGAGAGTCCAAAATAGAGATCAGGAGTGACCTGTTCAGAGTTAAAAATGAATTAGACTTACAGTAATGCTAGATTTGTTTATAATGAAATAATGCTTCCATTGGTTCAGTAATAAACTCTGAAAATTTATAAAAACAATTTGTGAAGGCACTAAAAATGAGGTGAAAATCACATTGAATGAGACTACATTCATCTGTCAGTTTTCAAAAGAGCACTGCTCTGGCCCACAATCTGGAATAGCAACTAGGGTTCAAACAGAAAGCTACTGTTTTATTGGTGTGAGAAGTCAGAGAATAGAGTTTGGAATCACTCAAGTCACTAGATATTAAAAGAGAGCTCTCAGGAGGAGAAATCTTTCCCCACAGAAAGGGAAAGACTAAAATAAAACTCACCTTTATTTTTTTACTTTTGAATGGAAATGCAAGGAGCTGATGGAAGAAACAACAGCTAAGGACTGTAAAAGCCAAGGAGATACTTAAGTAGTTGTCCTCCATAATAAAGAGACACTTTGAAATTTGAGTCCCACAAAGTTTAAAAGGCTTGGTAGCAATCTTAGACTTTTTATAGAGACATGAATAGGGTCACAGATTAGAAGTTAAGGGCCATGTCCTAAGATCAGCACTACTAAAGAATAAAACAAAGTATATACAAGGCAAAGCTGAACCACCTACTAGAACACACAGAATGTTCTCATGACACAGAAAACAATACTCAGCTCTCTATTACATAATCCATAAAATACTAGTTGAAAAATAAAAGTATATTTATGCACATGCCCCAAACAGAAAAATGTCACTCACAGTCAAAATGAGAAATAAATACTAACAGAACAAAAGGCACTCAAATGTTGGACCGAGTAGAAAATAATTTTAAAATAATTATTAGAAATATTTCGAATAATCGATAAGACATTATAATAATTAATAATGAGAAATTCATGAATTTAAAAGTGATTTTTTAAATATTTTATCTGAGAAACAACAAAGATTCAAGAATTGGATCCTGAGTAAAATTGTGTAATAGTTGACAAAAGTAGCATAAGTGCCTCAATATTATTATCTAAATATAAAAATAAATCATTTCACTTTTTCATAACATTAAATAAAATAAAGCAGATTCTGTACTTTCATTAGGAATAAAAATTAATATATGAATATAAAAAAAGAAAAAAAACAAGACCAAATAAGTATTCTAGAAACTGTATATGAAAAAATATTGGTTGGAGTAACAGGTGGGATACAAAAGTAGAGAGGATTAATAAATTGTGAATAAACCAATAGAAAAATTCAAACTGAAACATGCAGAAAGACAAAAAATTAACTGCTAACATAATTTAGGTTAATTTCAAAAACATTAGAATTATGGCTATATGAATGTAATCATTTATCAAAAGCATAACTCCACACTGAAAATGTCTCTTTTTGTATGAAAAACATTTCACAATTAATAAAATTTAAAAATTAATTATTGAAGTAATGGTAGATTTTAAGACTCCTTGATTCACATTATATTTCTATTAATTTTCTGGAAAATAATTGTACCCAGAAGTCGTGTGGAGTAATATTGAACCACTAATCTGGAGGATGGCAAAATGTTTTAAGTTTCAAACTCTACTACTGATATACAATGGAGAAAACACCACTTTAGTCTTCTAATCTGTAAAGAATTAAAGCATTTTTTGTGTTGTGAACTCTGTGTATAATCTATTTCTTTTAAAAATACATTTCTAATAAACTATTGATAATTTTCGTCACTTAACTGACTAGTTATTTGAATAGGAAGAGCTGAAAGATAAAATGCTACTCCTAAAATTAGCCCAGTGTATGTCCTACCATTGATGGATGACTTAAGAGTCAATGTCACTTAACTTAAATTAGTTAATGAAGGAGAAATGGGGGGCACTCAGATAATATTCCAAATACCACAGATGTCATTAATTTACAATAGATCTAAGGTACATGTAAATTTTATACGACTACACAAAGTAAATCAAATATACATGGCAGTTAAAATTGAATAATATCCTAGCTAGAAAATAATTATGTTATAAACATGAATGAATTCTCCTAGGATGAATTGACTAGAAATCATAATAATGGCTGAATCAAATTCATATAAGATGCAGGGTCAACCTTCATTATTCTCAGACTTTGTATTTGCAAATTTTCCAACTTTCTAATATTTATTTGTAGCCCCCAAATCAAAATAGTGGTCATTCAGGAACACACAGAGAGCAGTGAAAAAATTGTGTTGCCCTACCGGTATGTTCCCAGCTCTGGTCTAATAAGGTCACTGTCTTTTGTCAACTGTCATCCAGAGATGCCCAGAGGTTGGAGAAAGGAGTACACAGTGCAGTCAAGTGGAGGAAGCTCTGGCTCTGGGGCCAAACGAATGAGATTTGAATCCCAATTCTGGCACCTGTTACTGGAGAGACCTCAGCAAGTAACTCAGCACTTATACGCCTTGTTTTCTCTTTCGCAAAATAAAGCAAATAAAATCTACCAGGATAAATTGCTTTTAGGATATTATATTACAATCTAGGTGAGATTATATTCTCCTCTCCCAAGACCAATAGTTTAGTATTTGCTAATGACTTCCTAAAACATGACTATTATCAACAACAAAAATTAATTTTCTGTGTATTTTTTAGCATTCAGTTCACTCTTGCCACTATTTTTGAAATGTAGATTTTTCTAATGCTTTATATAAATATATATGTATGTATATATATGTATGTATATATATATATATGTGTCTGTATATATATATGTTTAAAAGTATTCCCATTTTAGGTGCCAAATTTATTAAAAATAAAATCTTTCTGTTATTCACTTATTTTTCATGAAACAGTGTGACACAAGTGGATATTTAGAACATACAATTTGTAGGTTATAAACAGATGTAAAGGAGACGGAGAATTACCCAGAAAACACTAAAAGAAGTAAAACTGTAATAATATAAGAAAAATAGACATCACTTGGGAGAAGTATCAGGTGTACAAAGTGGCTTTTGAATGTTTGTGTAATTGTTCCCACAGCTACCAAGCATTTGAGTGTGCACTTTTCCACTTCCCTGTAAGACAGGGTTATTTTCAGCTAAAAGACTTATGTCTATAATCTTACCACAGAAAACAAAATCACTCATTCTATTTAGCTCTCCCCAGGGGACTTTTAATATTGCTTTTACTGGTAGTAGGGTTCATCCACTACCAAAAATATAGACAGCCATGTTTATCGCAACCGTCTTTATAAAAAGGTTTCTATGGATACAGAAAATTATTTTTCTGGATTTTTTATCAATCATTCAACAACAACCACCTAAGAACAAGAAGGCTGGGGCCAGTAGAACATTTCCAGATTTCAGTTGCATACCTTCAAGACTCACTAGTGGAGAGCATTGCAATGAAATTTGTTTCCTTCATTCATCTGCGTTTGATTTGGAGCATAGTCTTGAAACTAAAGAAAGAATGATATGGCCAACTGCTAAGTTATTGCTCAATTTTCAGATATTTACAATTCCAAATTATAATATACAATACATCTTTGAGATCTTTATGATAAAGTGCCTTTTGTCAATGATTCTTAAATAGTGATGTTTCACTGTGTGAAATCTTAATGATGCAAAATCGTATCTTTAACATATCAGTTCACATAACTACTATGATTTTCAACTAATTATCCATTTGTTCACTTCCATTGATTCATCTTTTGCTTATCATCATCAGTTACTTGACCTACACCTCCTTTTATTCAGAGACATTTAAAATCTTTATATTAGAATCTCTATGTAAATATATATTCAGATAGATAAGTAATACAAGTCATGACACCAATATTACTTGGTGTATTTAGTGTGTGATTTCTATGTTAGTGATTCTAGTGATAGCTACTGAAACTTATTAATTTCTAAATAGTGTTCATTGCTGATAATATGGTGGCAAGGAAATTAAAAATGACCTTTGTCTTTGAGATTATGATATAATAATGAAAGATGTTAATTAATCAAAGACTTACAGCAATATATGGTGAGAAATCTGGAAGTTATTCCATGGAGGAAGTGAAGATTGATGTCAAAGCTGAAGAAAGAGTAGAAGTTAACTAGGTGAGAAGGGATTTATGAAAGCTTTCTCATAGATGGAATAGCATGTACAAAACCCCTAGGGTTGAAAAGATAATTTGAGTAAATTAATTTAGGCTAGCAAGTTAGTCATGACTCAAATTATTCGGAGAATTGTTCTTCATGTTAAAAATTGACTGTTTTTTTTTTAAGTGAGATAGGATGTCTGAATTGTTACAGTTGAGGGCTATTATTAATCAGTAATTGCTATAGATATTTGTGTACAAACATTTTTTAAGTCATTTTTTAAAATTTTTCTGGTTCAATACCTCAGAGTGGGAGTGGCTGAAGTTTTCTCCTTGTTCATCCTCCTTTGGTGAAATTTGAACCTTGGTTATCATGTTTTTAGAGTGAAATTGTATCACATTATTCAAACTCTAAAATTTCCCAAATCACTTCATTTTTTTACTTAAAATAAGTTCTAACCTCCATATTCACTCTTTCAAGCCCTACATGTTTTGCCTCACCTACTTGTTCAGTCTCAGCATATAAATTCATGTTCCCTTCTGCCCACTAGCTTTAATGTAATTGCCCTTTTTTATGTTTCCTGACAAAACTTATTTCTCATTTAGGATCTTTGTGCCCAAGAGTCTACTTCTAGGAATTATTTGCTATTCTTCTGTTGTGCAACTGGCTTCTTTTTTCTTTCACATTTCACCTTAAATGCCATCTCAGCCAAAGAAATTCCTTTCTTGAAATCACGTCAGTTTAATTTCTTCCATTGTGCTTTTCATCATGTGATATATGTTTGCCTTTTGATTTTTTATACGTTTATGATGTGTTTCACCTACTAGAATTAGAGCTCCATAATACAAAAGTTTTTATACAAAATGCTTACTGTTCTATCTATCGTGTTGATAGTGTCTCCTGGCCTTGAATAGCTTCTCAATAAATTAGCAAGAAAGCAGCTAAAGAGCATTATATCAACTAACTCTATGACTGTAATGCTCAGAAGGACCCCCTCAGTGACTGTGAATTCTCAGTGTGTGCTTTAGTAAGTCTTCTTTTCCACACTGCTTGCGACATGAACAACTAATTCTCTGCATGATGTCTTACCATCTTCCCTTCAGTATTGGAAGCCCCCTTTCTTGAGTTTTAAATTAGAAACAGCTCCCTAGCTACAAACTGTATTTCCCAGGTGTTCTTTCTGCTTGATATAACTATGGGACTAATTTTTAGATGGCGAAATGTGATCACACCTCCAAAGATAAATTATTTACACTAGACTTAAACTTCACCCCTTCTAGCAGGCTAGAAGATGATAATGACTGAAATAATAGTGGAACCAATGTGCTAGGGATAGCAAAGTTGTACTTTTAGCCTGGATCCTTATGAGACAGCAGGCAGGAGAGTATATCTACCTGCCCAGATATTATATAGAAGGAAATAACTCCACATAACTCCATATTGTAGAAGTCACTATAGTTTGTGGTCTTTATCACAGCAACTTGATAAATATATTAATATTAGGTAAAATTTTCAAAGAGAACTATTAAATAACTTCTTCTATCAAACCTCAGTCCCTGGTCATTCACCTAATGACCTATTTTCGCTGAAAGCGAGTCTCTTCATCTTCCACTGATGAATTTGGCCCATTTACTTCCATGTCTTCCTTCTCATCTGCATCAACTGTAGGAAGAGTTCTGGCTTTAATGAAGACTTAAGCTATTTTCTGTGCTATAGATAATCAACTTCTCATGAAGTCTCAAGGACATAATTTCTGTACCTATCTTTTATTTGCTTTATTGCATCAGTGTCTCATATGCTGCATAATTAATATACAAATGTATCCAATATTTTCCTTCTTTAAAAATTCAGTCTTGTCTCTATACCACCTTGTTGTTTCCCTCTATACCAAAACTCCAAGAGAAAGTAATGTTTATGCTCTGTGTATATTTTCTTACTTCCTATTACTTCCTTAATTAATTTTAATCAGGATTATTTCCTCCATGCTGTATTTAAATGCAATGGTTGAGCTGACAAATAACATTCTTAAGATAAATCAAGGGTTCTACTCTGCAATATTCCATTTTTACTCAAGAAAGCTTTGTCACAGGTGAATAATATTAAATTAAACTAAATTTGGCCTGAAGTCCCTACGTAACCAACTATAACCTGAGTACATAAACTAACTGAAATCCTAACTTAGAAGTGTAGTTTTGCAACAGTTAGCTGAGTCTCAGTCAATTATAGAAGCTGAACTTCAGTAAATCATGGATGGACAACTGATCGAACTATTTTCAAATAAGGCAGACACAGAACTGTATCCAATCAAGCTATTTCTGTACATCACTTCTGTTTTATCTTCATAAATGTTGCCTGTCTGCTGTCTGGTTCTCTCACAACCAGAAAAGGTTCAGAGAACAAGGCTGAGGCGGAAGGATCGCTGGAGCCCCAGCAGGTCAAGGCTACGGTGGGTGGGAGCGGCCACTGCACTCCAGTCTGGGCGACAGAGTGAGACTCCAACTCAAACAAACAAACAAACAAACAAACAAACAAAAACAGCACTATATAGACACACACACAATATAAGTGCATGTACAAAACCCATATGTGTATACATATATATACACACGTATATGTGTATATATATATACACACACGCACACATGTGTAAGGTTCAGACAAATTTATGAAGACAATCTGTAGATATTCTTACATTGAGATCATCAAGAGGCATCTATCTATCTATCTATACACACACACACACACACACACACACACACGTATGATTTTTGTGACAGCATACTTTCTTAATTTTCCTTCTAATACACCAGTTTTTTTTAATTCTTCTTCCTCTTGCTTCGCCTTTTATGCTAGACCCTTGAATTTCCTGCAATCCCATGTTTTTTGTTTTGTTTTTTTTCCTATCTGAAGACCGATTAAGACTCTACTTTAAAAGTGATTATAGTAGCCGGTCTCGGTGGCTCAGCCAGCAATCCCGTGCATTGGGAGGCTGAGGTAAGTGAATTGCCTAAGCCCGCGGGCTCGAGACCCGCCTGGGCAACTTGGCGAGACCTCATCTCTACAATAAATCAAAAAATCAGCCGGGCATGGTAGCACTTGCCTGTAATTCTGGCTACTTGGAAGGTTGAGGCAGAAGGGTCGCCGGAGCCCAGTGGGTCGAGGCTGCAGTGGCCGGGAGCGACCACTGCACTCCAGTCTGGGTGACAGAGTGAGACTCCAACTAAAAAAAAAAAAAAGTGATTACAGTGGAAATACTTATTTAAAAAACTAAAAGAACTTATGATCATACTGTAAAACAAAGAATTTAGAGAACCCTATGTATCAAGGAGTGAGCAGGGACTAACAAGCTGCAATAAGAACAGCTATTTTTTAAAAGAGAGAAGCTATGATACTAGAGATCTGGAAGGTAATAAATATACATTTTGAAGACACTCAGAAAAATTTAGTGCATAGATTATGGAAAATTTCTGTGAACAAGTTATTAGATTCCTAAATGAAAATGGGTGGTACCAAGAGGCCAAATAATGTCAAATAAGCAAATAAAACAATGAGAGTTTAAGGTAGAATGGTCACAAGTATGTAGACTTTGGTGGAACAAAGATTTGTTAAAGAAAGCAGATATGAAAAGTATGTAAGAGGGACCTCAGAGAGAGTGACATAAAAATGTGCCAGATTTCAGGTAAGATAAAAAAGCAAAGGGAAATTATGGAGAAGAGCTTGGTGACATGGAAAACTTGGTAAATTAGGAGGTAACGCCCCCTGAGCAAAGCGGATTGATTTCATTTTATGAGAGAAAGAAGGTAGGACCAAGGATAAGGAAGCACATATCCATATACTGATGATGGTGAGTTAAAGAATAAGTGTGTGGTGGAGCAGTTGAGGGTTATATTTCAGCATTGTCTGATGGAATTATGTTTGACAGGCATAAAGAATTAAATCTCAGCAGTCTTTCTTGACTGTGGATACAAAGTACTGTGGTCAGAATTATCTGAATTCACTAGGCAATATCAAATTCTTAACTCATTCACTTGGTAAACTCATAATGGCCCAGAAACTGCAGATACAGCTTCCAGTGTGAACTAGATGATTTCTCACCTATAGGATATATTCAAGTAAGTGATGTATATTTGTTAGTAGTGATTTTATATTTGAGTGTATGAATTACAAATGGATAGATGCCTCTTGATGATCTCAATGTAATAATGTCTATAGATTGTATTCATAAATTTGTCTGAAGCAGCTCAGCTAATTAAACCAATGCACTTAGGAAACCAAGTCTACAGATTCATTTCCTATGAGGGCTTTTTACATCTGCAGACTGCACAACACATAATAGGGCCTTAATAAATATTGTTCATTAAATAAATAAGCAAAGAAATAATCCATTAGGCAAAGAGGTGTGCATGGCTGTGAAGGCAGTACCACTGCCTCGACCTTTAAGCATAACCATCATGTTCAAAAATCCCTGCTTGAGTCAGTAAGAAAAATTTTTTTAAGAAAGCAAGAAAATTGAGCAAATGTTATCAGTACTCTCAGCAAGTAACCAAAGGGCACATTATTCTATGACCGTGTGAGTAATGACATTTAGTGTAATTTACTTATTATTTTTTCATTTTTAATTTTCTTGTCTAAATACTTTTATATACATACAAAATAAATCTAGTATACAATATTCTAACGTAAAACAAAAGTTTCCAAAAGCCCTATTGTATTCAAATCTTTGATAAAAGGATATTAACCGAAATGTAAACTATTTAATGTTTAGGAGAGGCTCAGTGACTCAGCCTGTAACCCTAGCACTTGGGGAGGCCGAGGTCAGTGAATTGCCTGAGCCCATGAGTGCAAGACCATCCCGCCAACTTGGCAAGATCTCAACTCTACAATAATGTTTTTTAAAAATTAGCCATGCATGAGAGCGCATGCCTGTAGTTCTGGCTACTTGGAAGGCCGAGGCGGAAGGAACATTGGAAGCCAGCAGGTTGCTGCTGGGGTGGCAGTAAGCGTGCCACTGCACTCCAGTCTGGGCGATGGAGTGACACTACAACCCCAAAACAACAAAAATAATAAATGTTTCTAAGTATTTCCCCATAGAGTGTAGTTTTCATATAAGCTACACAAAATACAGTTAAAGTTAGTGTGCTTAGGAAATTACATAATATTTTAATGTGAACTCCAAAATATTTTTCCCTCAGTGAGTTCCATGAATAGACTTCATGGTTGAGAAGCACATATATATAATTTGACCTATATTTTTCATAGAAATGCAATATTCAAAAAATAATGTAGAAGAAAAAATAATTATTTATATTTATCAAAAATAAGTTAGTTTCAATTTTTAGGTTGTGTCTTTTCCTACATTTCTCTGTGCATAATAATTTTAGTAGTGAGTGGAATATAGATGCATTTTGATATCCTATAATGTAAGCATATTGTTAACACTATTTGAATAGTTGCACAATATACTAGATATTCACTTAATCAAAAAGTATTTATTGAATACTTGAACACTAAAATGGGTGCACAGATTGTAGAAATAAATAAGTCAGATCAAGTTCCCAACATTATTTTTATTAATCAGTGTCTTCATATTGGAAACTATGCTAAAGACAATCTATTAATAAAAAGATCCCATAAACTTACCAAAGCACCATGTCTGAGTAAGAAGATTTACAGACGTAAGTGTGTATGTGTATAGGTATATATATAATATATTAATTTTGTTTCAACAATTTCCACATAACTTTAATTTAAATATTGGATTACTTTACCTTCATTTTGTTTGAAAAGACAAAGTTTAACATTGAGCAAGCCTGTTTCTTAAATATAAAAATTTTAAAAATTAAAAATAAATGACGTAAAGTCTCGATAATTTTATCATGGACTAGAGGAAGGACAAAAAGAGGAGTTGTGGTTTAAGGAGTTTAGATTTTCACATTTGCAAGAAGAAAAAGATATGAAGATTTATTCGCAACTATGTATACTTAACAATATGAATATACTCAACACTACTGAACTGTACACTTAAAAAGAGTAGTATCTTGTGACTTTCTTTCTATGATATTTTTATGATCATATATCAGCCAGACTGTCATTGTTCTACATCTGTTATAGTGCAGCAACATTACTCATTATAATTCCTTGTTTGTTCAACCAAAAGGCCCTTTGAATTTGGTTTTGCCCTGTATTTTTACAGATGAACTGTGTTTTTGATGCACAGAAGTTATTTTTACGCTTTACTTGTGAAATTTAACTGCTTGCATTTGCAAAAGAAATACACTGTTGCATTCTGCCTCAGTGCAATAAAAAAATCTGGACCATCTGTAGCTCATCAGTTTCTTGGTCAATTATAGATGAATAGAGTCCTGAAATACTGAGTAGATAATCTATCAAACACAACCAAGGGCATGAGACTTTCTCAAAGTAATTTCCCAGTCAAGGCAGTGGCTACTACCGTTTGTCCACTGTGTCTGTTTTTTTCTCCTTGGGCATGAAATATCACGTGGAAAAGGCATTAACCTCCTGAGGGACTCAGTATGGTCATTTCAATTTCTTAATTAGAAGAAGCTGAGAGTTAACATTTTAAAAAGTACCATGTTACACAGCAAAGATTTTATGATTTCTCATGGAGGGTTGATCCCTTCAGTAACTCTGTGACTTCATTTAAAGGAATCTCACCACTGGGAAATTATATATCATTGACAACTGTGAAAAAATGAGTAGACGAAATTGATTTCTAAATTTTGATTTTTGATTATTAGTAACATCTTGATTTATTGTGATTTAAAAATATTTTCACATTTACCATGCCACAATATTTTACTATATTTAATATTATATAATATGTGTGGTTGTGCAGTTTTGAAATTACAAAATGTATATTTGATGTAAGAATGTGTGTTGGATTTTTTTGGGGGGGAGGATAATCAGAGTTTTTTCTTTTTTAAATCAACTAAATATGACAGAGAAGGAAGAAAAAACCTTTACTTTATGTAGGCTAATTCCTGAATGGTCTAGGCCAGTCACTTCACACTATTTTGATCTAACAACCTACTTTTCTAGTCTCTAATCATGCCAGGCTCATTTTATTTACACTTCTTTTCACTTTGAACTTTCCCTCTTTCCATAATTCAGGTATTTTCATCCTGACTAGTCACTAAGATTTAAGTCCAAATCCAAACATGGCTTTTCCCATGATCACCCAATCAATGTTACACTCTGAACCTCCTTTGCTAAGGGTTCTAATGTCATCCACATGGGTGTGCTTGCTTACCTTCCTGTGCTCTCTCTCTCATTTCTTCCTTCTTTCTTTCCTTTTTCCCTCCCTTTCTTCCTGCCGCCCTCATTTCTTCCTCCCTTCTTTTCTTTCTTAGCATGTATCATTAGTGTACTGTCTTGTTCATTTATTTGTTTGCAGACTGTTCACTCCACTTCACCTCAAGTACACATCCTGTATTTCTTGTTTACCACTCCAGTCTTAATGTATACAATGACATCTGGTACATAAATATTTGCTGAATAACGGAATAAAAAATACAAAAATAAATTCAACAAAGGTACATATATATCTTTAAGAGACAATACAAAAAATGGCCTTCAATTCTGCTACCTTGAGTAATTTTCTATAAATATATAATATACTATATAATATATGTTACCCTGGTTGGTATATAATGATATCTCAATGTATTTTAATTACATTTACTCAAATAATTACTATGACTATTTCTTAGATATTCTAGATTATCAGTTTTGATTTTCTCTTTCATCTTAAGTTACTTAAAAGGCAATTGCTGTCAATATTGTTTTAAATTTCCAGATTATTCTGAACTTTGTCTATTACTGATTTTAATGTTTATTTTCCATGTTTATTCACTGTGTTCAGAAAATGTTTTCTATTTTATTGTTTTTACTTCTTGAAATATATACATTTTTGTCTGTGTAATATATGGTCATGCATAGTAAATTTTTCTTGTGTCCCTAAAGACAAGGATTATTCTGATATAAAACAAGATTCAAAATTTACTATTAGGTTAATACTGATATTTGTTTTATTCAGATTCTTTACATAAGTTTTTGTACTAGAACAACTATGTCAAAAAGTAAAAATATGTGAATATTGCATTTCTGCCTGTTACTTGTGTGCGCTATAGATTGTTTTATTATGTGTTTTCAAATAATGACACTGGAGATTTAAATGTTCATGAAATTAAGTAATTCTTGTAAACTGCACTTTTTGTGTTATTCTGTGTTTCATTTAACAATTCCTGCATTGAATTTTTTTTTTTTTTTGAGTTGGAGTCTCACTCTGTCACCCAGACTGGAGTGCAGTGGCCGGGAGGGGCCACTGCAGCCTCCACCTGCTGGGCTCCGGCAATCCTTCCGCCTCAGCCTTCCGAGTAGCCGGATTTATAGGCATGTGCTTACCATGCACGGCTAATTTTCTTTTTTTTTTTTTTTATTTATTGTAGGGATGAGGTCTCACCAATCCACTCACCTCAGCCACCCAAGGCGCGGGATTACAGGTTGAGCCACTGAGCCTGGCTTGTCTGGTGTTTATATATTAACAACTTCTTCTTTTAAAGTCTTATTTCACTCTCTTCAATCATTCTTATAATTTCAAACCTTCAAATCACAACTTTATATCAATATCTTTCATATAACCCATAAATTCTTCCTTTTTTAATCTGATAGGTGATTTTATCTAATCTATTCATATGTAAGATTTTTGTGTAAATTCTGCTTTTTTATTTTATTTTGTGTGTATTCTTACTTTCACTATTTTTGTGTTTGTAATCTAATATGTAATCTGGGTATAGTTTATAGTTACCTTGAATCTAGTCACCATAATAAACTTACTTATTAATTCTTATAGCTTAAAATGTCTATATTTCCATCATTATAATCTTGCTATCTGAAAGTAATGGCAGATTTATATTGTCATCTGCTAACACACACAAACATAAATTTTGTGTGCCTGCTGTCATAAAGATTAACCTACAATTTTTTTTAGTTATATTTTTGATTGGTTTTAGTATGGATTCATATAATGGTTCAAGAAGTGTTCTCTAACTTCCACTTATCCACTTGGAAATGTGCTGCTCTTTTTTCCTGATATTAGAAAGTTTACTACTAAAGCCATCCAATTGTATAGATCTGTTTGCAGGTAGATTGTATTTAGGGATTTTATGTTTTAGTAAATGTGAGACTTTTCAAACTTTCTACATCTTCTTATGTGAGATTTAGAAGGTTATATTTTCAAAAAAAATATTGTATCTGAATTCTCTATTTTATTGATCTAGAGTTGATATAATCTCTTTTTTCCCATGATTCTATAAAACTTATTGTATATTTTCATCCAATATTAGTTATTTGTGCTTTCTTAATTTATTCCTCTATCATCTTTGATAGAGATTTATCCATTGTATTAGACTTTCCAAAATTTTTCAATTTTGTTAATTTTTTGTTACACTTTTTTTTCTGTTAAATTCTGCTCTTTTCACCTTGTTTCTCTCTTTTAACTTATTTAGATTAAATTTTGGGATCTTTTAAGTGTCATTTTATCTAGAAACTTAGATCTTTATATAAGATGACATTAACTGCATTTCATAAGGTTTGATATATCTTGCTTTCAAAACAAATTCAATTTACTTCAAAATATTTTCTAGATTCTTTTATGATTTTTTTTACCCCATGCATATGTAGATGAGTAATGCTTTATTTTCAAAATTTGGAAGAAGAGTACAGCTATCTTCTTGTTATTGGTTTCTAACTTTATTTCCACGAAGGCCAGAGAACATACTCTGTGTGACTATATCACTTTAAAAATTGTTGTTATTCACTAGATGGTTCAGCATGAGGTGACTTTTAAAAATTATATAATCAATAGTTATTGGATGCCATTTTATTTAGTAATAAGCTAGATCAAATTTGACAATAATTTTTTCATATATGTTATTTCACTAGGAATTTTTGTGATAATTTAATGTTAATGCAAAAAATGTATCAAAAATACCAGCGATCAGTGAAGATTTTCTAATTTTTTATTAATTCTGTAAACTTTTTCTTTTTAAGGACATATCACTGAGAATATGCAGATATCAAATTGTTTCATCCTATGCCTGAATTAAGACTTTATAATATGAAATGTTGTCATTACTAAGGTACTTTTTTTTTAATCTTTAAGTCTTTTTCATCTTCTGTGAGAATGAAAAGCTATGCCAACTTTCTCTTGATACATTTTGACATCCTGCATACTTCTGCATACTCTAACTTATGTCATTCCTGTTAAGAAACATATAGTTGCACTATGTTGTACTTTCTGTCTGACAATTTTTTTAAATAATACTCAGAGTATTTGAACTATTTACTTTTCATGTAATTATTACACTGTTGTTTTCTTTTTTGTTTTGTTTTGTTTTGCTTTGAGTTGGAGTCTCACTCTGTCGCCCAGACTGGAGTGTAGTGGCCGCTCCCGGCCACCGCAACCTCGCC